>NW_026885089.1:0-62542 GCF_032173495.1 Musca vetustissima | reverse complement strand
TTAGGCGAAAGTTTTTTTTCGGCATAAGGTGTATATATTCTGAAAGTACGTTTCGAGACCTTTCAATTGATGTGGGTCGCCATTCTGCGTCCATTTTAGTTTTTGCGCAATATGACTTTTTCTACACAGAGTCCCCACTGTCACTGGGACTTGCAATGAAAATCGAGAAAATCCGTTAGGCGAAAGTTTTTTTTTCGGCATAAGGTGCATATATTCTGAAAGTACGTTTCGATACCTTTCAATTGATGTGGGTATCCATTCTGCGTCCATTTTAGTTTTTGCGCAATATGACGTTTTCTACACAGAGTCCCCACTGTCACTTGGACTTGCAATGAAAATCGAGAAAATCCGTTAGGCGAAAGTTTGGTTTTTGGCATAAGGTGTATATATTCTGAAAGTAGGTTTCGAGGCCTTTCACTTTATGTGGTTCTCCATACTGCGTCCATTTTAGTTTTTGCGCAATATGATGTTTTCTACACAGAGTCCCCACTGTCACTGAGACTTGCAATGAAAATCGAGAAAATCCGTTAGGCGAAAGCTTGGTTTTTGGCATAAGGTGTATATATTCTGAAAGTAGGTTTCGATACCTTTCAATTGATGTGGGTATCCATTCTGCGTCCATTTTAGTTTTTGCGCAATATGACGTTTTCTACACAGAGTCCCCACTGTCACTTGGACGTGCAATGAAAATCGAGAAAATCCGTTAGGCGAAGTTTGGTTTTTGGCATAAGGTGTATACATTCTGAAAGTAGGTTTCGAGGCCTTTCACTTTATGTGGTTCTCCATACTGCGTCCATTTTAGTTTTTGCGCAATATGACGTTTTCTACACAGAGTCCCCACTGTCACTGGGACTTGAAATGAAAATCGAGAAAATCCGTTAGGCGAAAGTTTGTTCTTCGGCATAAGGTGTACATATTCTGTTTTTGCGCAATATGACGTTTTCTACACAGAGTCTCCACTGTCACTGGGACTTGCAATGAAAATCGAGAAAATCCGTTAGGCGAAATTTTTTTTCGGCATAAGGTGTATATATTCTGAAAGTACGTTTCGAGAGCTTTCAATTGATGTGGGTCTCCATTCTGCGTCCATTTTAGTTTTTGCGCAATATGGCGTTTTCTACACAGAGTCCCCACTGTCACTGAGACTTGCAATGAAAATTGAGAAAATCCGTTAGCCGAAAGTTTGTTTTTTGTCATAAGGTGTATATATTCTGAAAGTAGGTTTCGAGAGCTTTCACTTGATGTGGTTCTCCATACTGCGTCCATTTTAGTTTTTGCGCAATATGACGTTTTCTACACAGAGTCCCCACTGTCACTGAGACTTGCAATGAAAATCGAGAAAATCCGTTAGGCGAAAGTTTGTTTTCGGCATAAGGTGTATATATTCTGAAAGTACATTTCGAGACCTTTCAATTGATGTGGGTCTCCATACTGCGTCCATTTTAGTTTTTGCGCAATATGACGTTTTTTACACAGAGTCCCCACTGTCACTGGGACTTGCAATGAAAATCGAGAAAATCCGTTAGGCGAAAGTTTTTTTTTCGGCATAAGGTGTATATATTCTGAAAGTACGTTTCGATACCTTTCAATTGATGTGGGTATCCATTCTGCGTCCATTTTAGTTTTTGCGCAATATGACGTTTTCTACACAGAGTCCCCACTGTCACTGAGACTTGCAATGAAAATCGAGAAAATCCGTTAGGCGAAAGTTTGGTTTTTGGCATAAGGTGTATATATTCTGAAAGTAGGTTTCGAGGCCTTTCACTTGATGTGGTTCTCCATACTGCGTCCATTTTAGTTTTTGCGCAATATGACGTTTTCTACACAGAGTCCCCACTGTCACTGAGACTTGCAATGAAAATCGAGAAAATCCGTTAGGCGAAAGTTTTTTTTTCGGCATAAGGTGTATATATTCTGAAAGTACGTTTCGATACCTTTCAATTGATGTGGGTATCCATTCTGCGTCCATTTTAGTTTTTGCGCAATATGACGTTTTCTACACAGAGTCCCCACTGTCACTGAGACTTGCAATGAAAATCGAGAAAATCCGTTAGGCGAAAGTTTGGTTTTTGGCATAAGGTGTATATATTCTGAAAGTACATTTCGAGACCTTTCACTTGATGTGGGTCTCCATACTGCGTCCATTTTAGTTTTTGCGCAATATGACGTTTTCTACACAGAGTCCCCACTGTCACTGAGACTTTCAATGAAAATCGAGAAAATCCGTTAGGCGAAAGTTTGTTTTTTGGCATAAGGTGTATATATTCTGAAAGTAGATTTCGAGACCTTTCAATTGATGTGGGTCTCCATACTGCGTCCATTTTAGTTTTTGCGCAATATGACGTTTTCTACACGTTTTCTACACAGAGTCCCCACTGTCACTTGGACTTGCAATGAAAATCGAGAAAATCCGTTAGGCGAAAGTTTGGTTTTTGGCATAAGGTGTATATATTCTGAAAGTAGGTTTCGAGGCCTTTCACTTTATGTGGTTCTCCATACTGCGTCCATTTTAGTTTTTGCGCAATATGACGTTTTCTACACAGAGTCCCCACTGTCACTGGGACTTGAAATGAAAATCGAGAAAATCCGTTAGGCGAAAGTTTGTTCTTCGGCATAAGGTGTACATATTCTGTTTTTGCGCAATATGACGTTTTCTACACAGGGTCTCCACTGTCACTGGGACTTGCAATGAAAATCGAGAAAATCCGTTAGGCGAAAGTTTTTTTTTCGGCATAAGGTGTATATATTCTGAAAGTACATTTCGAGACCTTTCAATTGATGTGGGTCTCCATACTGCGTCCATTTTAGTTTTTGCGCAATATGACGTTTTCTACACAGAGTCCCCACTGTCACTGAGACTTGCAATGAAAATCGAGAAAATCCGTTAGGCGAAAGTTTGTTTTTTGGCATAAGGTGTATATATTCTGAAAGTACATTTCGAGACCTTTCAATTGATGTGGTTCTCCATACTGCGTCCATTTTAGTTTTTGCGCAATATGACGTTTTCTACACAGAGTCCCCACTGTCACTGAGACTTGCAATGAAAATCGAGAAAATCCGTTAGGCGAAAGTTTGGTTTTCGACATAAGGTGTATATATTCTGAAAGTAAATTTCGAGACCTTCCAATTGATGTGGGTCTCCATACTGCGTCCATTTTAGTTTTTGCGCAATATGGCGTTTTTTACACAGAGTCCCCACTGTCACTGAGACTTGCAATGAAAATCGAGAAAATCCGTTAGGCGAAAGTTTGTTTTTCGGCATAAGGTTTATATATTCTGAAAGTACATTTCGAGACCTTTCAATTGATGTGGGTCTCCATACTGCGTCCATTTTAGTTTTTGCGCTGTCACTGGGACTTGCAATGAAAATCGAGAAAATCCGTTAGGCGAAAGTTTGTTTTTCGGCACAAGGTGTATATATTCTGAAAGTACGTTTCGATACCTTTCAATTGATGTGGGTATCCATTCTGCGTCCATTTTAGTTTTTGCGCAATATGACGTTTTCTACACAGAGTCCCCACTGTCACTTGGACTTGCAATAAAAATCGAGAAAATCCGTTAGGCGAAAGTTTGGTTTTTGGCATAAGGTGTATATATTCTGAAAGTAGGTTTCGATACCTTTCAATTGATGTGGGTATCCATTCTGCGTCCATTTTAGTTTTTGCGCAATATGACGTTTTCTACACAGAGTCCCCACTGTCACTTGGACTTGCAATGAAAATCGAGAAAATCCGTTAGGCGAAAGTTTGGTTTTTGGCATAAGGTGTATATATTCTGAAAGTAGGTTTCGAGGCCTTTCACTTTATGTGGTTCTCCATACTGCGTCCATTTTAGTTTTTGCGCAATATGACGTTTTCTACACAGAGTCCCCACTGTCACTGGGACTTGCAATGAAAATCGAGAAAATCCGTTAGGCGAAAGTTTGTTTTTAAGGTGTACATATTCTGTTTTTGCGCAATATGGTTTTCTACACAGTATATATTGCAATGAAAATCGAGAAAATCCGTTAGGCGAAATTTTTTTTCGGCATAAGGTGTATATATTCTGAAAGTACGTTTCGAGAGCTTTCAATTGATGTGGGTCTCCATTCTGCGTCCATTTTAGTTTTTGCGAAATATTACTTTTTCTACACAGAGTCCCCACTGTCACTGAGACTTGCAATGAAAATCGAGCAAATCCGTTAGGCGAAGGTTTGTTTTTTGTCATAAGGTGTATATATTCTGAAAGTAGGTTTCGAGAGCTTTCACTTGATGTGGTTCTCCATACTGCGTCCATTTCAGTTTTTGCGCAATATGACGTTTTCTACACAGAGTCCCCACTGTCACTGAGACTTGCAATGAAAATGGAGAAAATCCGTTAGGCGAAAGTTTGGTTTTCGACAAAAGGTGTATATATTCCGAAAGTAAATTTCGAGACCTTCCAATTGATGTGGGTCTCCATACTGCGTCCATTTTAGTTTTTGCGCAATATGGCGTTTTTTACAGAGAGTCCCCACTGTCACTGAGACTTACAATGAAAATCGAGAAAATCCGTTAGGCGAAAGTTTGTTTTTCGGCATAAGGTTTATATATTCTGAAAGTACATTTCCAGACCATTCAATTGATGTGGGTCTCCATACTGCGTCCATTTTAGTTTTTGCGCAATATGACTTTTTCTACACAGAGTCCCCACTGTCACTGGGACTTGCAATGAAAATCGAGAAAATCCGTTAGGCGAAAGTTTTTTTTCGGCATAAGGTGCATATATTCTGAAAGTACGTTTCGATACCTTTCAATTGATGTGGGTATCCATTCTGCGTCCATTTTAGTTTTTGCGCAATATGACGTTTTCTACACAGAGTCCCCACTGTCACTTGGACTTGCAATGAAAATCGAGAAAATCCGTTAGGCGAAAGTTTGGTTTTTGGCATAAGGTGTATATATTCTGAAAGTAGGTTTCGAGGCCTTTCACTTTATGTGGTTCTCCATACTGCGTCCATTTTAGTTTTTGCGCAATATGATGTTTTCTACACAGAGTCCCCACTGTCACTGAGACTTGCAATGAAAATCGAGAAAATCCGTTAGGCGAAAGTTTGGTTTTTGGCATAAGGTGTATATATTCTGAAAGTAGGTTTCGATACCTTTCAATTGATGTGGGTATCCATTACTGCGTCCATTTTAGTTTTTGCGCAATATGACGTTTTTTACACAGAGTCTCCACTGTCACTGGGACTTGCAATGAAAATCGAGAAAATCCGTTAGGCGAAGTTTGTTTTTCGGCATAAGGTGTATCTATTCTGAAAGTAGGTTTCGAGGCCTTAACTTTATGTGGTTCTCCATACTGCGTCCATTTTAGTTTTTGCGCAATATGACGTTTTCTACACAGAGTCCCCACTGTCACTGGGACTTGAAATGAAAATCGAGAAAATCCGTTAGGCGAAAGTTTGTTCTTCGGCATAAGGTGTACATATTCTGTTTTTGCGCAATATGACGTTTTCTACACAGAGTCTCCACTGTCACTGGGACTTGCAATGAAAATCGAGAAAATCCGTTAGGCGAAATTTTTTTTCGGCATAAGGTGTATATATTCTGAAAGTACGTTTCGAGAGCTTTATGTGGTTCTCCATACTGCGTCCATTTTAGTTTTTGCGCAATATGATGTTTTTTACACAGAGTCCCCACTGTCACTGAGACTTGCAATGAAAATTGAGAAAATCCGTTAGCCGAAAGTTTGTTTTTTGGCATAAGGTGTATATATTCTGAAAGTAGGTTTCGAGACCTTTCACTTGATGTGGTTCTCCATACTGCGTCCATTTTAGTTTTTGCGCAATATGACGTTTTCTACACAGAGTCCCCACTGTCACTGAGACTTGCAATGAAAATCGA
Organism: Musca vetustissima; assembly: GCF_032173495.1. Taxonomy (NCBI): domain Eukaryota; kingdom Metazoa; phylum Arthropoda; class Insecta; order Diptera; family Muscidae; genus Musca; species Musca vetustissima. Next base: position 56,678 of record NW_026885089.1, on the reverse strand, counting down.
GAAAATCCGTTAGGCGAAAGTTTGGTTTTCGGCACAAGGTGTATATATTCTGAAAGTACATTTCGAGACCTTTCACTTGATGTGGGTCTCCATACTGCGTCCATTTTAGTTTTTGCGCAATATGACGTTTTCTACACAGAGTCCCCACTGTCACTGAGACTTGCAATGAAAATCGAGAAAATCCGTTAGGCGAAAGTTTGTTTTCGGCATAAGGTGTATATATTCTGAAAGTACATTTCGAGACCTTTCAATTGATGTGGGTCTCCATACTGCGTCCATTTTAGTTTTTGCGCAATATGGCGTTTTCTACACAGAGTCCCCACTGTCACTGAGACTTGCAATGAAAAACGAGAAAATCCGTTAGGCGAAAGTTTGTTTTTCGGCATAAGGTGTATATATTCTGAAAGTACATTTCGAGACCTTTCAATTGATGTGGGTCTCCATACTGCGTCCATTTTAGTTTTTGCGCAATATGACGTTTTCTACACAGAGTCCCCACTGTCACTGAGACTTGCAATGAAAATCGAGAAAATCCGTTAGGCGAAAGTTTGTTTTTCGGCATAAGGTGTATATATTCTGAAAGTACATTTCGAGACCTTTCAATTGATGTGGGTCTCCATACTGCGTCCATTTTAGTTTTTGCGCAATATGACGTTTTCTACACAGAGTCCCCACTGTCACTGAGACTTGCAATGAAAATCGAGAAAATCCGTTAGCCGAAAGTTTGTTTTTTGGCATAAGGTGTATATATTCTGAAAGTACATTTCGAGACCTTTCAATTGATGTGGGTCTCCATACTGCGTCCATTTTAGTTTTTGCGCAATATGACGTTTTCTACACAGAGTCCCCACTGTCACTGAGACTTGCAATGAAAATCGAGAAAATCCGTTAGGCGAAAGTTTGTTTTTCGGCATAAGGTGTATATATTCTGAAAGTACATTTCGAGACCTTTCACTTGATGTGGGTCTCCATACTGCGTCCATTTTAGTTTTTGCGCAATATGGCGTTTTCTACACAGAGTCCCCACTGTCACTGAGACTTGCAATGAAAATCGAGAAAATCCGTTAGGCGAAGGTTTGTTTTTCGGAATATGGTGTGTATATTCTGAAAGTACATTTCGAGACCTTTCACTGATGTGGTTCTCCATACTGCGTCCATTTTAGTTTTTGCGCAATATGACGTTTTCTACACAGAGTCCCCACTGTCACTGAGACTTGCAATGAAAATCGAGAAAATCCGTTAGGCGAAAGTTTGGTTTTCGGCATAAGGTGTATATATTCTGAAAGTACATTTCGAGACCTTTCACTTGATGTGGTTCTCCATACTGCGTCCATTTTAGTTTTTGCGCAATATGACGTTTTTTACACAGAGTCCCCACTGTCACTGAGACTTGCAATGAAAAACGAGAAAATCCGTTAGGCGAAAGTTTGTTTTTCGGCATAAGGTGTATATATTCTGAAAGTACATTTCGAGACCTTTCAATTGATGTGGGTCTCCATACTGCGTCCATTTTAGTTTTTGCGCAATATGACGTTTTCTACACAGAGTCCCCACTGTCACTGAGACTTGCAATGAAAATCGAGAAAATCCGTTTGGCGAAAGTTTGGTTTTCGGCACAAGGAGTATATATTCTGAAAGTACATTTCGAGAGCTTTCAATTGATGTGGGTCTCCATACTGCGTCCATTTTAGTTTTTGCGCAATATGGCGTTTTTTACACAGAGTCCCCACTGTCACTGAGACTTGCAACGAAAAACGAGAAAATCCGTTAGGCGAAAGTTTGTTTTTCGGCATAAGGTGTATATATTCTAAAAAAAGGTTTCAAGACCTTTCACTTGATGTGGTTCTCCATACTGCGTCCATTTTAGTTTTTGCGCAATATGACGTTTTCTACACAGAGTCCCCACTGTCACTGAGACTTGCAATGAAAATCGAGAAAATCCGTTAGGCGAAAGTTTGTTTTTCGGCACAAGGTGTATATATTCTGAAAGTAAATTTCGAGACCTTTCAATTGATGTGGGTCTCCATACTGCGTCCATTTTAGTTTTTGCGCAATATGACGTTTTCTACACAGAGTCCCCACTGTCACTGAGACTTGCAATGAAAATCGAGAAAAGCCGTTAAGCCAAAGTTTGTTTTTCGGCATAAGGTGTATATATTCTAAAAGTACGTTTCGTTAGTTTTTGCGAAAGTTTGTTTCACTTTGCAATGAAAATCGCAGGCGAAAGTTTGTTTTTCGGCACAAGGTGTATATATTCTGAAAGTACGTTTCGATACCTTTCAATTGATGTGGGTATCCATTCTGCGTCCATTTTAGTTTTTGCGCAATATGACGTTTTCTACACAGAGTCCCCACTGTCACTTGGACTTGCAATGAAAATCGAGAAAATCCGTTAGGCGAAAGTTTGGTTTTTGGCATAAGGTGTATATATTCTGAAAGTAGGTTTCGAGGCCTTTCACTTTATGTGGTTCTCCATACTGCGTCCATTTTAGTTTTTGCGCAATATGATGTTTTCTACACAGAGTCCCCACTGTCACTGAGACTTGCAATGAAAATCGAGAAAATCCGTTAGGCGAAAGTTTGTTTTTTGGCATAAGGTGTATATATTCTGAAAGTACATTTCGAGACCTTTCAATTGATGTGGGTTTCCATACTGCGTCCATTTTAGTTTTTGCGCAATATGACGTTTTCTACACAGAGTCCCCACTGTCACTGAGACTTGCAATGAAAATCGAGAAAATCCGTTAGGCGAAAGTTTGTTTTTGGCATAAGGTGTATATATTCTGAAAGTAGGTTTCGAGACCTTTCACTTGATGTGGTTCTCCATACTGCGTCCATTTTAGTTTTTGCGCAATATGACGTTTTCTACACAGAGTCCCCACTGTCACTGAGACTTGCAATGAAAATCGAGAAAATCCGTTAGGCGAAAGTTTGTTTTTCGGCATAAGGTGTATATATTCTGAAAGTACATTTCGAGACCTTTCAATTGATGTGGGTCTCCATACTGCGTCCATTTTAGTTTTTGCGCAATATGACGTTTTTTACACAGAGTCCCCACTGTCACTGAGACTTGCAATGAAAATCGAGAAAATCCGTTAGGCGAAAGTTTGGTTTTTGGCATAAGGTGTATATATTCTGAAAGTAGGTTTCGAGGCCTTTCACTTTATGTGGTTCTCCATACTGCGTCCATTTTAGTTTTTGCGCAATATGATGTTTTCTACACAGAGTCCCCACTGTCACTGAGACTTGCAATGAAAATCGAGAAAATCCGTTAGCCGAAAGTTTGTTTTTTGGCATAAGGTGTATATATTCTGAAAGTAGGTTTCGAGACCTTTCACTTGATGTGGTTTTCCATACTGCGTCCATTTTAGTTTTTGCGCAATATGACGTTTTCTACACAGAGTCCCCACTGTCACTGAGACTTGCAATGAAAATCGAGAAAATCCGTTAGGCGAAAGTTTGGTTTTCGGCACAAGGTGTATATATTCTGAAAGTACATTTCGAGACCTTTCAATTGATGTGGGTCTCCATACTGCGTCCATTTTAGTTTTTGCGCAATATGACGTTTTCTACACAGAGTCCCCACTGTCACTGAGACTTGCAATGAAAATCGAGAAAATCCGTTAGGCGAAAGTTTGTTTTTCGGTATAAGATGTGTATATTCTCAAAGTACATTTCGAGACCTTTCACTTGATGTGGGTTTCCATACTGCGTCCATTTTAGTTTTTGCGCAATATGACGTTTTCTACACAGAGTCCCCACTGTCACTGAGACTTGCAATGAAAATCGAGAAAATCCGTTAGGCGAAAGTTTGTTTTTCGGCATAAGGTGTATATATTCTGAAAGGACATTTCGAGACCTTTCAATTGATGTGGGTCTCCATACTGCGTCCATTTTAGTTTTTGCGCAATATGACGTTTTCTACACAGAGTCCCCACTGTCACTGAGACTTGCAATGAAAATCGAGAAAATCCGTTTGGCGAAAGTTTGGTTTTCGGCACAAGGAGTATATATTCTGAAAGTACATTTCGAGAGCTTTCAATTGATGTGGGTCTCCATACTGCGTCCATTTTAGTTTTTGCGCAATATGGCGTTTTTTACACAGAGTCCCCACTGTCACTGAGACTTGCAATGAAAAACGAGAAAATCCGTTAGGCGAAAGTTTGTTTTTCGGCATAATGTGTATATATTATAAAAGACATTGTTCAAGACCTTTCAATTGATGTGGGTCTCCATACTGCGTCCATTTTAGTTTTTGCGCAATATGACGTTTTCTACACAGAGTCCCCACTGTCACTGAGACTTGCAATGAAAATCGAGAAAATCCGTTAGGCGAAAGTTTGTTTTTCGGCATAAGGTGTATATATTCTGAAAGTACATTTCGAGACCTTTCACTTGATGTGGGTCTCCATACTGCGTCCATTTTAGTTTTTGCGCAATATGACGTTTTCTACACAGAGTCCCCACTGTCACTGAGATTTGCAATGAAAATCGAGAAAATCGGTTAGGCGAAAGTTTGTTTTTCGGCACAAGGTGTATATATTCTGAAAGTACATTTCGAGACCTTTCACTTGATGTGGTCTCCATACTGCGTCCATTTTAGTTTTTGCGCAATATGACGTTTTCTACACAGAGTCCCCACTGTCACTGAGACTTGCAATGAAAATCGAGAAAATCCGTTAGCCGAAAGTTTGTTTTTTGGCATAAGGTGTATATATTCTGAAAGTAGGTTTCGAGACCTTTCACTTGATGTGGTTTTCCATACTGCGTCCATTTTAGTTTTTGCGCAATATGACGTTTTCTACACAGAGTCCCCACTGTCACTGAGACTTGCAATGAAAATCGAGAAAATCCGTTAGGCGAAAGTTTGTTTTTCGGCATAAGGTGTATATATTCTGAAAGTACATTTCGAGACCTTTCAATTGATGTGGGTCTCCATACTGCGTCCATTTTAGTTTTTGCGCAATATGACGTTTTCTACACAGAGTCCCCACTGTCACTGAGACTTGCAATGAAAATCGAGAAAATCCGTTAGGCGAAAGTTTGTTTTCGGCATAAGGTGTATATATTCTGAAAGTACATTTCGAGACCTTTCAATTGATGTGGGTCTCCATACTGCGTCCATTTTAGTTTTTGCGCAATATGGCGTTTTTTACACAGAGTCCCCACTGTCACTGAGACTTGCAATGAAAATCGAGAAAATCCGTTAGGCGAAAGTTTGGTTTTTGGCATAAGGTGTATATATTCTGAAAGTAGGTTTCGAGGCCTTTCACTTTATGTGGTTCTCCATACTGCGTCCATTTTAGTTTTTGCGCAATATGATGTTTTCTACACAGAGTCCCCACTGTCACTGAGACTTGCAATGAAAATCGAGAAAATCCGTTAGCCGAAAGTTTGTTTTTTGGCATAAGGTGTATATATTCTGAAAGTAGGTTTCGAGACCTTTCACTTGATGTGGTTTTCCATACTGCGTCCATTTTAGTTTTTGCGCAATATGACGTTTTCTACACAGAGTCCCCACTGTCACTGAGACTTGCAATGAAAATCGAGAAAATCCGTTAGGCGAAAGTTTGTTTTCGGCACAAGGTGTATATATTCTGAAAGTACTTTTCGAGACCTTTCAATTGATGTGGGTCTCCATACTGCGTCCATTTTAGTTTTTGCGCAATATGACGTTTTCTACACAGAGTCCCCACTGTCACTGAGACTTGCAATGAAAATCGAGAAAATCCGTTAGGCGAAAGTTTGTTTTTCTGCACAAGGTGTATATATTCTGAAAGTACATTTCAAGAGCTTTCAAATGATGTGGGTCTCCATACTGCGTCCATTTTAGTTTTTGCGCAATATGGCGTTTTTTACACAGAGTCCCCACTGTCACTGAGACTTGCAATGAAAAACGAGAAAATCCGTTAGGCGAAAGTTTGTTTTTCGGCATAAGGTGTATATATTCTAAAAAAAGGTTTCAAGACCTTTCACTTGATGTGGTTCTCCATACTGCGTCCATTTTAGTTTTTGCGCAATATGACGTTTTCTACACAGAGTCCCCACTGTCACTGAGATTTGCAATGAAAATCGAGAAAATCGGTTAGGCGAAAGTTTGTTTTTCGGCACAAGGTGTATATATTCTGAAAGTACATTTCGAGACCTTTCAATTGATGTGGGTCTCCATACTGCGTCCATTTTAGTTTTTGCGCAATATGACGTTTTCTACACAGAGTCCCCACTGTCACTGAGACTTGCAATGAAAATCGAGAAAATCCGTTAGGCGAAAGTTTGTTTTTTGGCATAAGGTGTATATATTCTGAAAGTAGGTTTCGAGACCTTTCACTTGATGTGGTTCTCCATACTGCGTCCATTTTAGTTTTTGCGCAATATGACGTTTTCTACACAGAGTCCCCACTGTCACTGAGACTTGCAATGAAAATCGAGAAAATCCGTTAGGCGAAAGTTTGTTTTTCGGCATAAGGTGTATATATTCTGAAAGTACATTTCGAGACCTTTCACTTGATGTGGGTCTCCATACTGCGTCCATTTTAGTTTTTGCGCAATATGACGTTTTCTACACAGAGTCCCCACTGTCACTGAGACTTGCAATGAAAATCGAGAAAATCCGTTAGGCGAAAGTTTGTTTTTTGGCATAAGGTGCATATATTCTGAAAGTACATTTCGAGACCTTTCACTTGATGTGGTTCTCCATACTGCGTCCATTTTAGTTTTTGCGCAATATGACGTTTTCTACACAGAGTCCCCACTGTCACTGAGACTTGCAATGAAAATCGAGAAAATCCGTTAGGCGAAAGTTTGTTTTTTGGCATAAGGTGTATATATTCTGAAAGTAGGTTTCGAGACCTTTCACTTGATGTGGTTTTCCATACTGCGTCCATTTTAGTTTTTGCGCAATATGACGTTTTCTACACAGAGTCCCCACTGTCACTGAGACTTGCAATGAAAATCGAGAAAATCCGTTAGGCGAAAGTTTGTTTTTTCGGCACAAGGTGTATATATTCTGAAAGTACATTTCGAGACCTTTCAATTGATGTGGGTCTCCATACTGCGTCCATTTTAGTTTTTGCGCAATATGACGTTTTCTACACAGAGTCCCCACTGTCACTGAGACTTGCAATGAAAATCGAGAAAATCCGTTAGGCGAAAGTTTGTTTTTCGGCATAAGGTGCATGTATTCTGAAAGTACATTTCGAGACCTTTCACTTGATGTGGGTCTCCATACTGCGTCCATTTTAGTTTTTGCGCAATATGACGTTTTCTACACAGAGTCTCCATTGTCACTGAGACTTGCAATGAAAAACGAGAAAATCCGTTAGGCGAAAGTTTGTTTTTCGGCATAAGGTGTATATATTCTGAAAGTACATTTCGAGACCTTTCACTTGATGTGGTTCTCCATACTGCGTCCATTTTAGTTTTTGCGCAATATGACGTTTTCTACACAGAGTCCCCACTGTCACTGAGACTTGCAATGAAAATCGAGAAAATCCGTTAGGCGAAAGTTTGTTTTTCGGCATAAGGTGTATATATTCTGAAAGTACATTTCGAGACCTTTCAATTGATGTGGGTCTCCATACTGCGTCCATTTTAGTTTTTGCGCAATATGGCGTTTTTTACACAGAGTCCCCACTGTCACTGAGACTTGCAATGAAAAACGAGAAAATCCGTTAGGCGAAAGTTTGTTTTTCGGCATAAGGTGTATATATTCTAAAAAAAGGTTTCAAGACCTTTCACTTGATGTGGTTCTCCATACTGCGTCCATTTTAGTTTTGGCTCAATATGGAGTTTGTTTACACAGAGTCCACTGTCACTGAGGTGTTTAGATAGGTTTCGAGACCTTTCACTTGATGTGGTTCTCCATACTGCGTCCATTTTAGTTTTTGCGCAATATGACGTTTTCTACACAGAGTCCCCACTGTCACTGAGATTTGCAATGAAAATCGAGAAAATCGGTTAGGCGAAAGTTTGTTTTTCGGCACAAGGTGTATATATTCTGAAACTACATTTCGAGACCTTTCAATTGATGTGGGTCTCCATACTGCGTCCATTTTAGTTTTTGCGCAATATGACGTTTTCTACACAGAGTCCCCACTGTCACTGAGACTTGCAATGAAAATCGAGAAAATCCGTTTGCCGAAAGTTTGTTTTTTGGCATAAGGTGTATATATTCTGAAAGTAGGTTTCGAGACCTTTCACTTGATGTGGTTTTCCATACTGCGTCCATTTTAGTTTTTGCGCAATATGACGGTTTCTACACAGAGTCACCACTGTCACTGAGATTTGCAATGAAAATCGAGAAAATCGGTTAGGCGAAAGTTTGTTTTTCGGCACAAGGTGTATATATTCTGAAACTACATTTCGAGACCTTTCACTTGATGTGGTTTTCCATACTGCGTCCATTTTAGTTTTTGCGCAATATGACGTTTTCTACACAGAGTCCCCACTGTCACTGAGACTTGCAATGAAAATCGAGAAAATCCGTTAGGCGAAAGTTTGTTTTTCGGCATAAGGTGTATATATTCTGAAAGTACATTTCGAGACCTTTCAATTGATGTGGGTCTCCATACTGCGTCCATTTTAGTTTTTGCGCAATATGACGTTTTCTACACAGAGTCCCCACTGTCACTGAGACTTGCAATGAAAATCGAGAAAATCCGTTAGGCGAAAGTTTGTTTTTTGGCATAAGGTGTATATATTCTGAAAGTAGGTTTCGAGACCTTTCACTTGATGTGGTTCTCCATACTGCGTCCATTTTAGTTTTTGCGCAATATGACGTTTTCTACACAGAGTCCCCACTGTCACTGAGACTTGCAATGAAAATCGAGAAAATCCGTTAGCCGAAAGTTTGTTTTTTGGCATAAGGTGTATATATTCTGAAAGTAGGTTTCGAGACCTTTCACTTGATGTGGTTTTCCATACTGCGTCCATTTTAGTTTTTGCGCAATATGACGTTTTCTACACAGAGTCCCCACTGTCACTGAGACTTGCAATGAAAATCGAGAAAATCCGTTAGGCGAAAGTTTGGTTTTCGGCACAAGGTGTATATATTCTGAAAGTACATTTCGAGACCTTTCAATTGATGTGGGTCTCCATACTGCGTCCATTTTAGTTTTTGCGCAATATGACGTTTTCTACACAGAGTCCCCACTGTCACTGAGACTTGCAATGAAAATCGAGAAAATCCGTTAGGCGAAAGTTTGTTTTTCGGCATAAGGTGTATATATTCTGAAAGTACATTTCGAGACCTTTCACTTGATGTGGGTCTCCATACTGCGTCCATTTTAGTTTTTGCGCAATATGACGTTTTCTACACAGAGTCCCCACTGTCACTGAGACTTGCAATGAAAATCGAGAAAATCCGTTAGGCGAAAGTTTGTTTTTCGGCATAAGGTGTATATATTCTGAAAGTACATTTCGAGACCTTTCACTTGATGTGGGTCTCCATACTGCGTCCATTTTAGTTTTTGCGCAATATGACGTTTTCTACACAGAGTCCCCACTGTCACTGAGACTTGCAATGAAAATCGAGAAAATCCGTTAGGCGAAAGTTTGTTTTTCGGCACAAGGTGTATATATTCTGAAAGTACATTTCGAGACCTTTCAATTGATGTGGGTCTCCATACTGCGTCCATTTTAGTTTTTGCGCAATATGACGTTTTCTACACAGAGTCCCCACTGTCACTGAGACTTGCAATGAAAATCGAGAAAATCCGTTAGGCGAAAGTTTGTTTTTCGGCATAAGGTGTATATATTCTGAAAGTACATTTCGAGACCTTTCACTTGATGTGGGTCTCCATACTGCGTCCATTTTAGTTTTTGCGCAATATGACGTTTTCTACACAGAGTCCCCACTGTCACTGAGATTTGCAATGAAAATCGAGAAAATCCGTTAGGCGAAAGTTTGTTTTTCGGCATAAGGTGTATATATTCTGAAAGTAGGTTTCGAGACCTTTCACTTGATGTGGTTTTCCATACTGCGTCCATTTTAGTTTTTGCGCAATATGACGTTTTCTACACAGAGTCCCCACTGTCACTGAGACTTGCAATGAAAATCGAGAAAATCCGTTAGGCGAAAGTTTGTTTTTTGGCATAAGGTGTATATATTCTGAAAGTAGGTTTCGAGACCTTTCACTTGATGTGGTTTTCCATACTGCGTCCATTTTAGTTTTTGCGCAATATGACGTTTTCTACACAGAGTCCCCACTGTCACTGAGACTTGCAATGAAAATCGAGAAAATCCGTTAGGCGAAAGTTTGTTTTTCGGCATAAGGTGTATATATTCTGAAAGTAAGTTTCGAGACCTTTCAATTGATGTGGTTCTCCATACTGCGTCCATTTTAGTTTTTGCGCAATATGGCGTTTTTTACACAGAGTCCCCACTGTCACTGAGACTTGCAATGAAAATCGAGAAAATCCGTTTGGCGAAAGTTTGGTTTTCGGCACAAGGAGTATATATTCTGAAAGTACATTTCGAGAGCTTTCAATTGATGTGGGTCTCCATACTGCGTCCATTTTAGTTTTTGCGCAATATGGCGTTTTTTACACAGAGTCCCCACTGTCACTGAGACTTGCAACGAAAAACGAGAAAATCCGTTAGGCGAAAGTTTGTTTTTCGGCATAAGGTGTATATATTCTAAAAAAAGGTTTCAAGACCTTTCACTTGATGTGGTTCTCCATACTGCGTCCATTTTAGTTTTTGCGCAATATGACGTTTTCTACACAGAGTCCCCACTGTCACTGAGATTTGCAATGAAAATCGAGAAAATCGGTTAGGCGAAAGTTTGTTTTTCGGCACAAGGTGTATATATTCTGAAAGTACATTTCGAGACCTTTCAATTGATGTGGGTCTCCATACTGCGTCCATTTTAGTTTTTGCGCAATATGACGTTTTCTACACAGAGTCCCCACTGTCACTGAGACTTGCAATGAAAATCGAGAAAATCCGTTAGGCGAAAGTTTGTTTTTCGGCATAAGGTGTATATATTCTGAAAGTAGGTTTCGAGACCTTTCAATTGATGTGGTTCTCCATACTGCGTCCATTTTAGTTTTTGCGCAATATGACGTTTTCTACACAGAGTCCCCACTGTCACTGAGACTTGCAATGAAAATCGAGAAAATCCGTTAGGCGAAAGTTTGTTTTTCGGCACAAGTTGTATATATTCTGAATGTACATTTCGAGAATTTTCAATTGATGTGGGTCTCCATACTGCGTCCATTTTAGTTTTTGCGCAATATGACGTTTTCTACACAGAGTCCCCACTGTCACTGAGACTTGCAATGAAAATCGAGAAAATCCGTTAGGCGAAAGTTTGTTTTTCGGCATAAGGTGTATATATTCTAAAAAAAGGTTTCGAGACCTTTCACTTGATGTGGTTCTCCATACTGCGTCCATTTTAGTTTTTGCGCAATATGACGTTTTCTACACAGAGTCCCCACTGTCACTGAGACTTGCAATGAAAATCGAGAAAATCCGTTAGGCGAAAGTTTGTTTTTCGGCATAAGGTGTATATATTCTGAAAGTACATTTCGAGACCTTTCACTTGATGTGGGTCTCCATACTGCGTCCATTTTAGTTTTTGCGCAATATGACGTTTTCTACACAGAGTCCCCACTGTCACTGAGATTTGCAATGAAAATCGAGAAAATCGGTTAGGCGAAAGTTTGTTTTTCGGCACAAGGTGTATATATTCTGAAACTACAATTCGAGACCTTTCAATTGATGTGGGTCTCCATACTGCGTCCATTTTAGTTTTTGCGCAATATGACGTTTTCTACACAGAGTCCCCACTGTCACTGAGACTTGCAATGAAAATCGAGAAAATCCGTTAGGCGAAAGTTTGTTTTTCGGCATAAGGTGTATATATTCTGAAAGTAATTTTCGAGACCTTTCACTTGATGTGGGTCTCCATACTGCGTCCATTTTAGTTTTTGCGCAATATGACGTTTTTTACACAGAGTCCCCACTGTCACTGAGACTTGCAATGAAAAACGAGAAAATCCGTTAGGCGAAAGTTTGTTTTTCGGCATAAGGTGTATATATTTTAAAAGAAGGTTTCAAGACCTTTCACTTGATGTGGGTCTCCATACTGCGTCCATTTTAGTTTTTGCGCAATATGGCGTTTTTTACACAGAGTCCCCACTGTCACTGAGACTTGCAATGAAAATCGAGAAAATCCGTTAGCCGAAAGTTTGGTTTTCGGCACAAGGTGTATATATTCTGAAAGTACATTTCGAGACCTTTCAATTGATGTGGGTCTCCATACTGCGTCCATTTTAGTTTTTGCGCAATATGGCGTTTTCTACACAGAGTCCCCACACTCACTGAGACTTGCAACGAAAATCTAGAAAGTCCGTTAGGCGAAAGTTTGTTTTTCGGCATAGGGTGTATATATTCTGAAAGTACATTTCGAGACCTTTCACTTGATGTGGGTCTCCATACTGCGTCCATTTTAGTTTTTGCGCAATATGACGTTTTCTACACAGAGTCCCCACTGTCACTGAGACTTGCAATGAAAATCGAGAAAATCCGTTAGGCGAAAGTTTGTTTTTCGGCATAAGGTGTATATATTCTGAAAGTACATTCACTTGATGAGGGTTCGAGACCTTTCACTTGATGTGGGTCTCCATACTGCGTCCATTTTAGTTTTTGCGCAATATGACGTTTTCTACACAGAGTCCCCACTGTCACTGAGACTTGCAATGAAAATCGAGAAAATCCGTTAGGCGAAAGTTTGTTTTTCGGCACAAGGTGTATATATTCTGAAAGTACTTTTCGAGACCTTTCAATTGATGTGGGTCTCCATACTGCGTCCATTTTAGTTTTTGCGCAATATGACGTTTTCTACACAGAGTCCCCACTGTCACTGAGACTTGCAATGAAAATCGAGAAAATCCGTTAGGCGAAAGTTTGTTTTTCGGCATAAGGTGTATATATTCTGAAAGTACATTTCGAGACCTTTCAATTGATGTGGGTCTCCATACTGCGTCCATTTTAGTTTTTGCGCAATATGACGTTTTCTACACAGAGTCCCCACTGTCACTGTGACTTGCAATGAAAATCGAGAAAATCCGTTAGGCGAAAGTTTGTTTTTCGGCATAAGGTGTATATATTCTGAAAGTAGGTTTCGAGACCTTTCACCTGATGTGGTTCTCCATACTGCGTCCATTTTAGTTTTTGCGCAATATGACGTTTTCTACACAGAGTCCCCACTGTCACTGAGACTTGCAATGAAAATCGAGAAAATCCGTTAGGCGAAAGTTTGTTTTTCGGCATAAGGTGTATATATTCTGAAAGTACATTTCGAGACCTTTCACTTGATGTGGGTCTCCATACTGCGTCCATTTTAGTTTTTGCGCAATATGACGTTTTTTACACAGAGTCCCCACTGTCACTGAGACTTGCAATGAAAATCGAGAAAATCCGTTAGGCGAAAGTTTGTTTTTCGGCACAAGGTGTATATATTCTGAAAGTACATTTCGAGACCTTCAATTGATGTGGGTCTCCATACTGCGTCCATTTTAGTTTTTGCGCAATATGACGTTTTCTACACAGAGTCCCCACTGTCACTGAGACTTGCAATGAAAATCGAGAAAATCCGTTAGGCGAAAGTTTGTTTTTCGGCATAAGGTGTATATATTCTAAAAAAAAGGTTTCAAGACCTTTCACTTGATGTGGTTCTCCATACTGCGTCCATTTTAGTTTTTGCGCAATATGGCGTTTTCTACACAGAGTCCCGACTGTCACTGAGACTTGCAATGAAAATCGAGAAAATCCGTTGGGCGAAAGTTTGGTTTTCGGCACAATGTGTATATATTCTGAAAGTAAATTTCGAGACCTTTCAATTGATGTGGGTCTCCATACTGCGTCCATTTTAGTTTTTGCGCAATATGACGTTTTTTACACAGAGTCCCCACTGTCACTGAGACTTGCAATGAAAATCGAGAAAATCCGTTAGGCGAAAGTTTGGTTTTCGGCACAAGGTGTATATATTCTGAAAGTACATTTCGAGACCTTTCAATTGATGTGGGTCTCCATACTGCGTCCATTTTAGTTTTTGCGCAATATGACGTTTTCTACACAGAGTCCCCACTGTCACTGTCTACCCAGAGTCCCCACTGTCACTGAGACTTGCAATGAAAATCGAGAAAATCCGTTAGGCGAAGGTTTGTTTTTCGGCACAAGGTGTATATATTCTGAAAAGTACATTTCGAGACCTTTCACTTGATGTGGGTCTCCATACTGCGTCCATTTTAGTTTTTGCGCAATATGACGTTTTCTACACAGAGTCCCCACTGTCACTGAGACTTGCAATGAAAATCGAGAAAATCCGTTAGGCGAAAGTTTGTTTTTCGGCATAAGGTGTATATATTTTAAAAGTACATTTCGAGACCTTTCACTTGATGTGGGTCTCCATACTGCGTCCATTTTAGTTTTTGCGCAATATGGCGTTTTTTACACAGAGTCCCCACTGTCACTGAGACTTGCAATGAAAAACGAGAAAATCCGTTAGGCGAAAGTTTGTTTTTCGGCATAAGGTGTATATATTCTAAAAACAGGTTTCAAGGCCTTTCACTTGATGTGGTTCTCCATACTGCGTCCATTTTAGTTTTTGCGCAATATGACGTTTTCTACACAGAGTCCCCACTGTCACTGAGACTTGCAATGAAAATCGAGAAAATCCGTTAGGCGAAAGTATGTTTTTCGGCATAAGGTGCATATATGCTGAAAGTACATTTCGAGACCTTTCACTTGATGTGGGTCTCCATACTGCGTCCATTTTAGTTTTTGCGCAATATGGCGTTTTTTACACAGAGTCCCCACTGTCACTGAGATTTGCAATGAAAATCGAGAAAATCCGTTAGGCGAAAGTTTGTTTTTCGGCACAAGGTGTATATATTCTGAAAGTACATTTCGAGACCTTTCAATTGATGTGGGTCTCCATACTGCGTCCATTTTAGTTTTTGCGCAATATGACGTTTTCTACACAGAGTCCCCACTGTCACTGAGACTTGCAATGAAAATCGAGAAAATCCGTTAGGCGAAAGTTTGTTTTTCGGCATAAGGTGTATATATTCTGAAAGTACATTTCGAGGCCTTTCAATTGATGTGGGTCTTCATACTGCGTCCATTTTAGTTTTTGCGCAATATGGCGTTTTCTACACAGAGCCCCCACTGTCACTGAGACTTGCAATGAAAAACGAGAAAATCCGTTAGGCGAAAGTTTGTTTTTCGGCATAAGGTGTATATATTTTAAAAGAAGGTTTCAAGACCTTTCACTTGATGTGGGTCTCCATACTGCGTCCATTTTAGTTTTTGCGCAATATGGCGTTTTTTACACAGAGTCCCCACTGTCACTGAGACTTGCAATGAAAATCGAGAAAATCCGTTAGGCGAAAGTTTGGTTTTCGGCACAAGGTGTATATATTCTGAAAGTACATTTCGAGACCTTTCAATTGATGTGGGTCTCCATACTGCGTCCATTTTATTTTTTGCGCAATATGACGTTTTCTACACAGAGTCTCCACTGTCACTGGGACTTGCAATGAAAATCGAGAAAATCCGTTAGGCGAAAGTTTGTTTTTCGGCATAAGGTGTATATATTCTGAAAGTACATTTCGAGACCTTTCACTTGATGTGGGTCTCCATACTGCGTCCATTTTAGTTTTTGCGCAATATGGCGTTTTTTACACAGAGTCCCCACTGTCACTGAGATTTGCAATGAAAATCGAGAAAATCGGTTAGGCGAAAGTTTGTTTTTCGGCACAAGGTGTATATATTCTGAAACTACATTTCGAGACCTTTCAATTGATGTGGGTCTCCATACTGCGTCCATTTTAGTTTTTGCGCAATATGACGTTTTCTACACAGAGTCCCCACTGTCACTGAGACTTGCAATGAAAATCGAGAAAATCCGTTAGGCGAAAGTTTGTTTTTCGGCATAAGGTGTATATATTCTGAAAGTACATTTCGAGACCTTTCAATTGATGTGGGTCTCCATACTGCGTCCATTTTAGTTTTTGCGCAATATGACGTTTTCTACACAGAGTCTCCACTGTCACTGGGACTTGCAATGAAAATCGAGAAAATCCGTTAGGCGAAAGTTTGTTTTTCGGCATAAGGTGTATATATTCTGAAAGTACATTTCGAGACCTTTCAATTGATGTGGGTCTCCATACTGCGTCCATTTTAGTTTTTGCGCAATATGGCGTTTTTTACACAGAGTCCCCACTGTCACTGAGACTTGCAACGAAAAACGAGAAAATCCGTTAGGCGAAAGTTTGTTTTTCGGCATAAGGTGTATATATTCTAAAAACAGGTTTCCAGACCTTTCACTTGATGTGGTTCTCCATACTGCGTCCATTTTAGTTTTTGCGCAATATGGCGTTTTTTACACAGAGTCCCCACTGTCACTGAGACTTGCAATGAAAATCGAGAAAATCCGTTAGGCGAAAGTTTGTTTTTCGGCATAAGGTGTATATATTCTGAAAGTACATTTCGAGACCTTTCACTTGATGTGGGTCTCCATACTGCGTCCATTTTAGTTTTTGCGCAATATGACGTTTTCTACACAGAGTCCCCACTGTCACTGAGACTTGCAATGAAAATCGAGAAAATCCGTTAGGCGAAAGTTTGGTTTTCGGCACAAGGTGTATATATTCTGAAAGTACATTTCGAGACCTTTCAATTGATGTGGGTCTCCATACTGCGTCCATTTTAGTTTTTGCGCAATATGACGTTTTCTACACAGAGTCCCCACTGTCACTGAGACTTGCAATGAAAATCGAGAAAATCCGTTAGGCGAAAGTTTGTTTTTCGGCATAAGGTGTATATATTCTGAAAGTACATTTCGAGACCTTTCACTTGATGTGGGTCTCCATACTGCGTCCATTTTAGTTTTTGCGCAATATGACGTTTTCTACACAGAGTCCCCACTGTCACTGAGACTTGCAATGAAAATCGAGAAAATCCGTTAGGCGAAAGTTTGTTTTTCGGCATAAGGTGTATATATTTTGAAAGTACATTTCGAGACCTTTCACTTGATGTGGGTCTCCATACTGCGTCCATTTTAGTTTTTGCGCAATATGGCGTTTTTTACACAGAGTCCCCACTGTCACTGAGACTTGCAATGAAAAACGAGAAAATCCGTTAGGCGAAAGTTTGTTTTTCGGCATAAGGTGTATATATTCTAAAAACAGGTTTCAAGACCTTTCACTTGATGTGGTTCTCCATACTGCGTCCATTTTAGTTTTTGCGCAATATGACGTTTTCTACACAGAGTCCCCACTGTCACTGAGACTTGCAATGAAAATCGAGAAAATCCGTTAGGCGAAAGTTTGTTTTTCGGCATAAGGTGTATATATTCTGAAAGTACATTTCGAGACCTTTCACTTGATGTGGGTCTCCATACTGCGTCCATTTTAGTTTTTGCGCAATATGGCGTTTTTTACACAGAGTCCCCACTGTCACTGAGATTTGCAATGAAAATCGAGAAAATCCGTTAGGAGAAAGTTTGTTTTTCGGCACAAGGTGTATATATTCTGAAAGCACTTTTCTAGACCTTTAAATTGATGTGGGTCTCCATACTGCGTCCATTTTAGTTTTTGCGCAATATGACGTTTTCTACACAGAGTCCCCACTGTCACTGAGACTTGCAATGAAAATCGAGAAAATCCGTTAGGCGAAAGTTTGTTTTTCGGCATAAGGTGTATATATTCTAAAAAAGATTTCAAGACCTTTCACTTGATGTGGTTCTCCATACTGCGTCCATTTTAGTTTTTGCGCAATATGACGTTTTTTACACAGAGTCCCCACTGTCACTGAGACTTGCAATGAAAATCGAGAAAATCCGTTAGGCGAAAGTTTGTTTTTCGGCATAAGGTGTATATATTCTGAAAGTACATTTCGAGACCTTTCACTTGATGTGGGTCTCCATACTGCGTCCATTTTAGTTTTTGCGCAATATGACGTTTTCTACACAGAGTCCCCACTGTCACTGAGACTTGCAATGAAAATCGAGAAAATCCGTTAGGCGAAAGTTTGTTTTTCGGCACAAGGTGTATATATTCTGAAAGTACATTTCGAGACCTTTCAATTGATGTGGGTCTCCATACTGCGTCCATTTTAGTTTTTGCGCAATATGACGTTTTCTACACAGAGTCCCCACTGTCACTGAGACTTGCAATGAAAATCGAGAAAATCCGTTAGGCGAAAGTTTGTTTTTCGGCATAGGGTGTATATATTCTGAAAGTACAGGTTTCGAGACCTTTCACTTGATGTGGTTTTCCATACTGCGTCCATTTTAGTTTTTGCGCAATATGACGTTTTCTACACAGAGTCCCCACTGTCACTGAGATTTGCAATGAAAATCGAGAAAATCCGTTAGGCGAAAGTTTGTTTTTCGGCATAAGGTGTATATATTCTGTAAGTACATTTCGAGGCCTTCCAACTGATGTGGGTCTCCATACTGCGTCCATTTTAGTTTTTGCGCAATATGGCGTTTTCTACACAGAGTCCCCACTGTCACTGAGACTTGCAATGAAAATCGAGAAAATCCGTTAGGCGAAAGTTTGTTTTTCGGCACAAGGTGTATATATTCTGAAAGTACATTTCGAGACCTTTCAATTGATGTGGGTCTCCATACTGCGTCCATTTTAGTTTTTGCGCAATATGACGTTTTCTACACAGAGTCCCCACTGTCACTGAGACTTGCAATGAAAATCGAGAAAATCCGTTAGGCGAAAGTTTGGTTTTTAGCACAAGGTGTATATATTCTGAAAGTAAGGTTTCATTTTTAGTTTTTGCGCAATATGGCGTTTTTTACACAGAGTCCCCACTGTCACTGAGACTTGCAATGAAAAACGAGAAAATCCGTTAGGCGAAAGTTTGTTTTTCGGCATAAGGTGTATATATTCTGAAAGTACATTTCGAGACCTTTCACTTGATGTGGTTCTCCATACTGCGTCCATTTTAGTTTTTGCGCAATATGACGTTTTCTACACAGAGTCCCCACTGTCACTGAGATTTGCAATGAAAATCGAGAAAATCGGTTAGGCGAAAGTTTGTTTTTCGGCACAAGGTGTATATATTCTGAAACTACATTTCGAGACCTTTCAATTGATGTGGGTCTCCATACTGCGTCCATTTTAGTTTTTGCGCAATATGACGTTTTCTACACAGAGTCCCCACTGTCACTGAGACTTGCAATGAAAATCGAGAAAATCCGTTAGGCGAAAGTTTGGTTTTCGGCACAAGGTGTATATATTCTGAAAGTACATTTCGAGACCTTTCAATTGATGTGGGTCTCCATACTGCGTCCATTTTAGTTTTTGCGCAATATGGCGTTTTCTACACAGAGTCCCCACTGTCACTGTCACTTGCAATGAAAATCGAGAAAATCCGTTAGCCGAAAGTTTGTTTTTTGGCATAAGGTGTATATATTCTGAAAGTAGGTTTCGAGACCTTTCACTTGATGTGGTTTTCATACTGCGTCCATTATAGTTTTTGCGCAATATGACGTTTTCTACACAGAGTCCCCACTGTCACTGAGATTTGCAATGAAAATCGAGAAAATCGGTTAGGCGAAAGTTTGTTTTTCGGCACAAGGTGTATATATTCTGAAAGTACATTTCTAGACCTTTCAACTGATGTGGGTCTCCATACTGCGTCCATTTTAGTTTTTGCGCAATATGACGTTTTCTACACAGAGTCCCCACTGTCACTGAGACTTGCAATGAAAATCGAGAAAATCCGTTAGGCGAAAGTTTGTTTTTCGGCATAAGGTGTATATATTCTGAAAGTACATTTCGAGACCTTTCAATTGATGTGGGTCTCCATACTGCGTCCATTTTAGTTTTTGCGCAATATGACGTTTTCTATACAGAGTCCCCACTGTCACTGAGACTTGCAATGAAAATCGAGAAAATCCGTTAGGCGAAAGTTTGTTTTTCGGCATAAGGTGTATATATTCTGAAAGTACATTTCGAGACCTTTCAATTGATGTGGGTCTCCATACTGCGTCCATTTTAGTTTTTGCGCAATATGACGTTTTCTACACAGAGTCCCCACTGTCACTGAGACTTGCAATGAAAATCGAGAAAATCCGTTAGGCGAAAGTTTGTTTTTCGGCATAAGGTGTATATATTCTGAAAGTACATTTCGAGAGCTTTCAATTGATGTGGGTCTCCATACTGCGTCCATTTTAGTTTTTGCGCAATATGGCGTTTTTTACACAGAGTCCCCACTGTCACTGAGACTTGCAATGAAAAACGAGAAAATCCGTTAGGCGAAAGTTTGTTTTTCGGCATAAGGTGTATATATTCTAAAACAAGGTTTCAAGACCTTTCACTTTACGTGGTTCTCCATACTGCGTCCATTTTAGTTTTTGCGCAATATGACGTTTTCTACACAGATTCCCCACTGTCACTGAGATTTGCAATGAAAATCGAGAAAATCGGTTGGGCGAAAGTTTGTTTTTCGGCACAAGGTGTATATATTCTGAAACTACATTTCGAGACCTTTCACTTGATGTGGTTTTCCATACTGCGTCCATTTTAGTTTTTGCGCAATATGACGTTTTCTACACAGAGTCCCCACTGTCATTGAGACTTGCAATGAAATTCGAGAAAATCCGTTAGGCGAAAGTTTGGTTTTCGGCACAAGGTGTATATATTCTGAAAGTACATTTCGAGACCTTTCAATTGATGTGGGTCTCCATACTGCGTCCATTTTAGTTTTTGCGCAATATGATGTTTTCTACACAGAGTCCCCACTGTCACTGAGACTTGCAATGAAAATCGAGAAAATCCGTTAGGCGAAAGTTTGTTTTCGGCATAAGGTGTATATATTCTGAAGTACATTTCGAGACCTTTCAATTGATGTGGGTCTCCATACTGCGTCCATTTTAGTTTTTGCGCAATATGGCGTTATTTACACAGAGTCCCCACTGTCACTGAGACTTGCAATGAAAATCGAGAAAATCTGTTAGGCGAAAGTTTGGTTTTTGGCATAAGGTGTATATTTTCTGAAAGCAGGTTTCGAGGCCTTTTAACTTTATCTGGTTCTCCATACTGTGTCCATTTTAGGTTTTGCGCAATATGATATTTTCTACACAGAGTCCCCACTGTCACTGAGACTTGCAATGAAAATCAAGAAAATCCGTTAGCCGAAAGTTTGTTTTTTGGCATAAGGTGTATATATTCTGAAAGTAGGTTTCGAGACCTTTCACTTGATGTGGTTTTCCATACTGCGTCCATTTTAGTTTTTGCGCAATATGACGTTTTCTACACAGAGTCCCCACTGTCATTGAGACTTGCAATGAAATTCGAGAAAATCCGTTTGGCGAAAGTTTGGTTTTCGGCACAAGGTGTATATATTCTGAAAGTACATTTCGAGACCTTTCAATTGATGTGGGTCTCCATACTGCGTCCATTTTAGTTTTTGCGCAATATGTTGTTTTCTACACAGAGTCCCCACTGTCACTGAGACTTGCAATGAAAATCGAGAAAATCCGTTAGGCGAAAGTTTGTTTTTCGGCATAAGGTGTATATATTCTGAAACTACATTTCGAGACCTTTCACTTGATGTGGGTCTCCATACTGCGTCCATTTCAGTTTTTGCGCAATATGGCGTTTTTTACACAGAGTCCCCACTGTCACTGAGACTTGCAATGAAAAACGAGAAAATCCGTTAGGCGAAAGTTTGTTTTTCGGCATAAGGTGTATATATTCTGAAACTACATTTCGAGACCTTTCACTTGATGTGGGTCTCCATACTGCGTCCATTTTAGTTTTTGCGCAATATGACGTTTTTTACACAGAGTCCCCACTGTCACTGAGACTTGCAATGAAAATCGAGAAAATCCGTTAGGCGAAAGTTTGGTTTTCGGCACAAGGTGTATATATTCTGAAAGTACATTTCGAGACCTTTCAATTGATGTGGGTCTCCATACTGCGTCCATTTTAGTTTTTGCGCAATATTACGTTTTCTACACAGAGTCTCCACGGTCACTGGGACTTGCAATGAAAATCGAGAAAATCCGTTAGGCGAAAGTTTGTTTTTCGGCATAAGGTGCATATATTCTGAAAGTATTTCGAGACCTTTCACTTGATGTGGGTCTCCATACTGCGTCCATTTTAGTTTTTGCGCAATATGGCGTTTTTTACACAGAGTCCCCACTGTCACTGAGATTTGCAATGAAAATCGAGAAAATCGGTTAGGCGAAAGTTTGTTTTTCGGCACAAGGTGTATATATTCTGAAACTACATTTCGAGACCTTTCAATTGATGTGGGTCTCCATACTGCGTCCATATGAGATTGTGGTCCATATGTCGTTTTCTACACAGAGTCCCCACTTTCACTGAGACTTGCAATGAAAATCGAGAAAATCCGTTAGGCGAAAGTTTGGTTTTCGGCATAAGGTGTATATATTCTGAAAGTACATTTCGAGACCTTTCAATTGATGTGGTCTCCATACTGCGTCCATTTTAGTTTTTGCGCAATATGACGTTTTCTACACAGAGTCCCCACTGTCACTGAGACTTGCAATGAAAATCGAGAAAATCCGTTAGGCGAAAGTTTGTTTTTCGGCATAAGGTGTATATATTCTGAAAGTACATTTCGAGACCTTTCAATTGATGTGGGTCTCCATACTGCGTCCATTTTAGTTTTTGCGCAATATGACGTTTTCTACACAGAGTCCCCACTGTCACTGAGACTTGCAATGAAAATCGAGAAAATCCGTTAGGCGAAAGTTTGGTTTTCGGCATAAGGTGTATATATTCTGAAAGTACATTTCGAGAGCTTTCAATTGATGTGGGTCTCCATACTGCGTCCATTTTAGTTTTTGCGCAATATGGCGTTTTTTACACAGAGTCCCCACTGTCACTGAGACTTGCAACGAAAAACGAGAAAATCCGTTAGGCGAAAGTTTGTTTTTCGGCATAAGGTGTATATATTCTAAAAAAGGTTTCAAGACCTTTCACTTGATGTGGTTCTCCATACTGCGTCCATTTTAGTTTTTGCGCAATATGACGTTTTCTACACAGAGTCCCCACTGTCACTGAGATTTGCAATGAAAATCGAGAAAATCCGTTAGGCGAAAGTTTGTTTTTCGGCATAAGGTGTATATATTCTGAAAGTACATTTCGAGACCTTTCAATTGATGTGGGTCTCCATACTGCGTCCATTTTAGTTTTTGCGCAATATGACGTTTTTTACACAGAGTCCCCACTGTCACTGAGATTTGCAATGAAAATCGAGAAAATCCGTTAGGCGAAAGTTTGTTTTTCGGCACAAGGTGTATATATTCTGAAAGTATATATTCTGAAAGTACATTTCGAGACCTTTCAATTGATGTGGGTCTCCATACTGCGTCCATTTTAGTTTTTGCGCAATATGACGTTTTCTACACAGAGTCCCCACTGTCACTGAGACTTGCAATGAAAATCGAGAAAATCCGTTAGGCGAAAGTTTGGTTTTCGGCATAAGGTGTATATATTCTGAAAGTAGGTTTCGAGGCCTTTCACTTGATGTGGTTCTCCATACTGCGTCCATTTTAGTTTTTGCGCAATATGACGTTTTCTACACAGAGTCCCCACTGTCACTGAGACTTGCAATGAAAATCGAGAAAATCCGTTAGGCGAAAGTTTGTTTTTCGGCATAAGGTGTATATATTCTGAAAGTACATTTCGAGACCTTTCACTTGATGTGGGTCTCCATACTGCGTCCATTTTAGTTTTTGCGCAATATGGCGTTTTTTACACAGAGTCCCCACTGTCACTGAGATTTGCAATGAAAATCGAGAAAATCCGTTAGGCGAAAGTTTGTTTTTCGGCACAAGGTGTATATATTCTGAAACTACATTTCGAGACCTTTCAATTGATGTGGGTCTCCATACTGCGTCCATTTTAGTTTTTGCGCAATATGACGTTTTCTACACAGAGTCCCCACTGTCACTGAGACTTGCAATGAAAATCGAGAAAATCCGTTAGGCGAAAGTTTGGTTTTCGGCACAAGGTGTATATATTCTGAAAGTACACTCCGAGACCTTTCAATTGATGTGGGTCTCCATACTGCGTCCATTTTAGTTTTTGCGCAATATGGCGTTTTCTACACAGAGTCCCCACTGTCACTGAGACTTGCAATGAAAATCGAGAAAATCCGTTAGGCGAAAGTTTGTTTTTCGGCATAAGGTGTATATATTCTGAAAGTACATTTCGAGAGCTTTCAATTGATGTGGGTCTCCATACTGCGTCCATTTTAGTTTTTGCGCAATATGGCGTTTTTTACACAGAGTCCCCACTGTCACTGAGACTTGCAACGAAAAACGAGAAAATCCGTTAGGCGAAAGTTTGTTTTTCGGCATAAGGTGTATATATTCTAAAAAAGGTTTCGAGACCTTTCACTTGATGTGGTTCTCCATACTGCGTCCATTTTAGTTTTTGCGCAATATGACGTTTTCTACACAGAGTCCCCACTGTCACTGAGACTTGCAATGAAAATCGAGAAAATCCGTTAGGCGAAAGTTTGTTTTTCGGCATAAGGTGTATATATTCTGAAAGTACATTTCGAGACCTTTCACTTGATGTGGGTCTCCATACTGCGTCCATTTTAGTTTTTGCGCAATATGGCGTTTTTTACACAGAGTCCCCACTGTCACTGAGATTTGCAATGAAAATCGAGAAAATCCGTTAGGCGAAAGTTTGTTTTTCGGCACAAGGTGTATATATTCTGAAACTACATTTCGAGACCTTTCAATTGATGTGGGTCTCCATACTGCGTCCATTTTAGTTTTTGCGCAATATGACGTTTTCTACACAGAGTCCCCACTGTCACTGAGACTTGCAATGAAAATCGAGAAAATCCGTTAGGCGAAAGTTTGTTTTTCGGCACAAGGTGTATATATTCTGAAAGTACATTTCGAGACCTTTCAATTGATGTGGGTCTCCATACTGCGTCCATTTTAGTTTTTGCGCAATATGACGTTTTCTACACAGAGTCCCCACTGTCACTGAGACTTGCAATGAAAATCGAGAAAATCCGTTAGGCGAAAGTTTGTTTTTCGGCATAAGGTGTATATATTTTAAAAGAAGGTTTCAAGACCTTTCACTTGATGTGGGTCTCCATACTGCGTCCATTTTAGTTTTTGCGCAATATGACGTTTTCTACACAGAGTCCCCACTGTCACTGAGATTTGCAATGAAAATCGAGAAAATCGGTTAGGCGAAAGTTTGTTTTTCGGCACAAGGTGTATATATTCTGAAACTACATTTCGAGACCTTTCAATTGATGTGGGGGGTCCATACTGCGTCCATTTTAGTTTTTGCGCAATATGACGTTTTCTACACAGAGTCCCCACTGTCACTGAGACTTGCAATGAAAATCGAGAAAATCCGTTAGGCGAAAGTTTGGTTTTCGGCACAAGGTGTATATATTCTGAAAGTACATTTCGAGACCTTTCAATTGATGTGGGTCTCCATACTGCGTCCATTTTAGTTTTTGCGCAATATTACGTTTTCTACACAGAGTCTCCACGTTTACGTTTTCTACACAGAGTCTCCACTGTCACTGGGACTTGCAATGAAAATCGAGAAAATCCGTTAGGCGAAAGTTTGTTTTTCGGCATAAGGTGTATATATTCTGAAAGTACATTTCGAGACCTTTCAATTGATGTGGGTCTCCATACTGCGTCCATTTTAGTTTTTGCGCAATATGACGTTTTCTACACAGAGTCCCCACTGTCACTGAGACTTGCAATGAAAATCGAGAAAATCCGTTAGGCGAAAGTTTGGTTTTCGACATAAGGTGTATATATTCTGAAAGTACATTTCGAGAGCTTTCAATTGATGTAGGTCTCCATACTGCGTCCATTTTAGTTTTTGCGCAATATGGCGTTTTTTACACAGAGTCCCCACTGTCACTGAGACTTGCAACGAAAAACGAGAAAATCCGTTAGGCGAAAGTTTGTTTTTCGGCATAAGGTGTATATATTCTAAAAACAGGTTTCAAGACCTTTCACTTGATGTGGTTCTCCATACTGCGTCCATTTTAGTTTTTGCGCAATATGACGTTTTCTACACAGAGTCCCCACTGTCACTGAGATTTGCAATGAAAATCGAGAAAATCGGTTAGGCGAAAGTTTGTTTTTCGGCACAAGGTGTATATATTCTAAAAAAAGGTTTCAAGACCTTTCACTTGATGTGGTTCTCCATACTGCGTCCATTTTAGTTTTTGCGCAATATGACGTTTTTTACACAGAGTCCCCACTGTCACTGAGATTTGCAATGAAAATCGAGAAAATCGGTTAGGCGAAAGTTTGTTTTTCGGCACAAGGTGTATATATTCTGAAACTACATTTCGAGACCTTTCAATTGATGTGGGTCTCCATACTGCGTCCATTTTAGTTTTTGCGAAATGTGGCGTTTTTTACACAGAGTCCCCACTGTCACTGAGATTTGCAATGAAAATCGAGAAAATCGGTTAGGCGAAAGTTTGTTTTTCGGCACAAGGTGTATATATTCTGAAACTACATTTCGAGACATTTCAATTGATGTGGGTCTCCATACTGCGTCCATTTTAGTTTTTGCGCAATATGACGTTTTCTACACAGAGTCCCCACTGTCACTGCGACTTGCAATGAAAATCGAGAAAATCCGTTAGGCGAAAGTTTGGTTTTCCGGATTATGGAGGGTTAGTAATGTTGGGAAACACCTACTACACCTGCTACAGTAAACATCAGCCGGTTAAACAGTTTAAAGTTAATTAATTAAACACAACAATAAAGACAAACACAAAACATAAACATCTGGCAACTGCTTGCACTCTACAGTTCTAAATTTAGAATAGAATTTTTAATTACATGTATTGGATCAGATAAAGAGATGCGATTATACAGGTTGTTATATATTTCACATAGTGATGTAAAGGGATTACATAACTCATAATTAGATCTCACTAAAGGAAGATAAAGCGGTATATAATTACGAGTAAGACGTGGAGGTACATTAAACTTGATTTCACCGATTAAAAATTTCGAGTCAATTTGACCGCGTAAAAGTTTTATTAAAAATATAGATCTCAGCATTAAACGTCTTCGTTCTAGTGTTGGAAGATTAATAAGTTTTAAACGATTTTCATAAGGAGGGAGTCCTTCAACTGTACTCCAAGGCAAACCTCTAAGAGCAAATAAGAGAAATTGTGTTTGGACAGATTCAATTTTTTTAGAATAACAACTGTAAAACGGGCTCCACAATACACATCCATATTCTAATGTAGGCCGAACCAGACTAACAAATAAACGTTTAGTCACATAAGGGTCGACAAACTCTTTAGACCATCGTTTTATAAATCCTAGTAAAGATTTGGCTTTATTTACGCATGACTCAATATGCAAATTAAATCGCAATTTATCATCTAAGTTAACGCCAAGATCAACAAAAGAATCAACATTGTCTAATTTGTAAGATCCTATAAAATAATTGGTGGGAATTGAACGACATTTAGAAAGGCATAATTGTTTACATTTTTTAAGATTAAGTGACATACCGTTAATACTGCACCAGTATTCAAGAGAGTGCAAATCATTTTGTAGATTAAGGGCTTGATTTAGTGAGTCTAAATTTCTAAAAAGTTTTACATCATCAGCAAACATCAACACTTTAGAAAATTGAATCACTGATGGAAGATCATTAAGGTATAACACAAATAATAGTGGACCTAAATGGCTACCTTGAGGAACTCCAGAATGAACATCAATATTTCTAGAGATAATATTATTATAAGATACGCTTTGAGTGCGGTTTTGTAGGATGAAATCCAAGTCAAAATTTTGAATGGAAAACCCATGGCGTCCAATTTAAATAATAAAAGTTTGTGTAACACCGTATCAAATGCTTTACTAAAATCAGTGTAAATTACATCTGTTTGTTGCTTTGTAGAAAATCCATGGTGTGCATGGCATGTTAATTCCATCAGATTAGTTAAAGTCGATCTCCCTTTTATGAAACCATGTTGACAAGGTGAAATTATTGGCGAAACGAAATGAATTATTCTACGTGATACTAGAAGTTCGAAAAGTTTTGGAATCGCGCTTAATTTTGCAATACCCCTATAATTTTCAATAACATTTCTACTACCAGACTTATGTAAGGGGATAATGAAAATAGCAGTCAGGGGCTTATACAGTTCATAAGCACAAGTTTTCAATATATTCGCAGGCACTCCATCAGGACCTGGGGAGCAACAATACTTTATTGAAACTAAACCATTCAACACTTCATCTTCTGTTAGAAGAAAATTAGGGAAATTGTTTATTTTATCAATATTAAAAGCATACTTTGAGTTGAATGTGAATGTAGAGTATGTACTTTGAAAGAAATCTGCAAACATGTCTGCTATTTCAACCGTATCAGCGGAATCTTTACTACCATACTTCATACTACTAGGAAATTCTCTAACTTTTCTTTTAGAATTAACAAATGCATAAAAGCTTTTGGGATTTAACAGAAGGTTTTGTCTCATTTTGGTCAGATGATTTGAATAGCATTTTAAATTCTCTGTATTGTATTTATGTCTAGCTTTAGAATAATTGGTATAATTTAACAATGTATTGTGTTTTTTAAACTTTTTAAATAATCTACTCTTAGTGTTACGTAAACGTCTAAGATATGGAGTAAACCATGCTGGCCCTCGGTCCAAACTAACTTTCAGAACGGGACTGACATTGATAGGGCATTATTTAACACATTATAAAAATATGAAACACACGAATCTATGTTATTTTCAAATTTCCAATCAGTATAGAATAATGTTTATCGCAATTTATTGAAGTTAGTCTTCGCAAAATTTAATTTTCGAACAGGTTTCATCCGCATAGTATTTTTTAAAAAGTTATCTGGCAGTTCTAAAGTTACACATAATGTGGCATGATGTTTATCTTCAGGTTCTACAAAGGGTGAACATCTACATAATGATATGTTTGGGAAGGAAGTAAAAACAAGATCGAGAATTCTGTTTTTGGTGTTTCTTACATTATTTATTTGAAGCAAACATCGATCATATAAGGTGTCCCAAAAGGTATCCATACCAGGGGCCGAGGTTGCTGACAAAACTGGCAAATAGTCAATGTTATTCTCACCTGGAATCCATTTTATATGAGGCAAATTGAAGTCACCAAAACAAATCAAATTTAGAGGTTTGTAAGTCTGAAACTTGTTTTATTAATTGAGAATGCATTAGGTAAATGTCTACTTCAGAATTTGGAGCGATATATGAACATGTTAGAACTATTATATTATTTAAATAATTTATTTTGACACAAACAAATTCAACAATGGAATTGTCCGTAGGAATACGCTCTGAGGCAATGGAGTTGTGCACAGCAATAAGAACTCCCCCACCAGATTTATTTACTCTGTCAGTTCTATAAGTTTGATATTGATCAGACAAAACTTCTGCGTCATCAATATTTGGTTTTAACCAAGTTTCAGTGAAAACAAGAATTTTGTAATCACAGCCAAAAGACTTTAAATAAACATTTTTAAGCTTAGTGTTAAGACCTCTTATATTTTGGTAGAGTATAGCTAAAGGTTTTATTAGTTTTTTGAGACAGGCAACACAGGGGGAATAGCCTCTAGATTTACTGGGTTATTTCTTTCCCTATATACAAATTCTTTTACTAAAACACCATCAGGCCAAAATGACATATTTATTAAGTCTTTAAATAAATTTGACGGCACAACAATTTTAAAAGAAGATATTTCCCGTTGAGCTGATGATTTAAATTTAAAAATTTTATAATCGGTATTACTTAAATTTAGTTTTTTAGATTGTATGTAGTTGATAATATTCTCCACTGTAGTATTACAATGAAGTCTTGAGATAAATATACTTCTTCTAGGAGCAACTACTATTAGTTCATTGCTGGTAGAAGGAGGAGAAGTTTCAGTTACTATTATAGATGGAGGGACTGTAGCTGATCCAACGACTATTGGCTGAACGGTAGAAGACATTTTTGTACTTGATGGAACATGAGTCTCTGAAGACTGAATTTCGATCGAAGTACTATCAGTATTAACTTTATTTATATTTATAGCTTCTGATGAATACAGCGCGGGGACCACTAATTGGTTTTCCGAGGAATCATTCTCAGCAATCTTGCGTGGCGGAGCCACCATCGGTGAATTTAATGTAATTAAATTTTCACCGTTAGCAATAGCTGATGATTTCTTCCTCTTTGGTGAACCATCAACGTATTCAAACTTTGCAAACATTTTTTCAAAATTAACAAATTTTGATTGTACTGCTTCGAAATCCTTCTTCACGGCTGCTATTTCGATTTTAGCTGCCCTAAATAGACGATAAAAATCGACTTCTAGGGACCTACAATCGATGCAAGCCCAGCGAAGACCTTTGTCCCGATTTGTTATTAGGTCAAACTGTTTGCCGTTGAAACCAGCACATTTGAAATGTGCATGTTTCTCGCATAGCCAACAAGTTATTAGACGTTCAGTCAGGCTAGTAATGTTACAATCCTTATATAGACAATCCATTATTAAGTAATGACTAAAAATATGCTCAAAATTATTTAAAAAATTATTCGATGAAAAAAGAAAAAATGGTATTGCCAATTTAATTATATACGCCTAAAAGTATGTTACAAAGTGTTAAATTATAACGTCAAACTACGGAATAAGCAGAAAAATAAATTACAACAACTACAATAACGAACGTCAGTGTACGAAAACAAAAATGCAAACACTGAAAACAGATCGATTATATGCAGACAAAAGGGAATTCACTTATCATTTTAATAAACACAAATTGAATCAGTATTCCACTTTTCTCAAATACACTGCATCACTGTTGTTTACTTTGTACACAAATATGATAAAAATCACTACGAATTTTAACAAAATTAAGCAAAATTATTTATCACTGTTTGACACCAAAATAAACACGTCCGAGTACTACAAGAGTTGCCAGAAATCTTTCTACACAAAGTCTCCACTGTCACTGGGACTTGCAATGAAAATCGAGAAAATCCGTTAGGCGAAAGTTTGTTTTTCGGCATAAGGTGCATATATTCTGAAAGAACATTTCGAGACCTTTCACTTGATGTGGGTCTCCATACTGCGTCCATTTTAGTTTTTGCGCAATATGGCGTTTTTTACACAGAGTCCCCACTGTCACTGAGATTTGCAATGAAAATCGAGAAAATCGGTTAGGCGAAAGTTTGTTTTTCGGCACAAGGTGTATATATTCTGAAACTACATTTCGAGACCTTTCAATTGATGTGGGTCTCCATACTGCGTCCATTTTAGTTTTTGCGCAATATGACGTTTTCTACACAGAGTCCCCACTGTCACTGAGACTTGCAATGAAAATCGAGAAAATCCGTTAGGCGAAAGTTTGGTTTTCGGCACAAGGTGTATATATTCTGAAAGTACATTTCGAGACCTTTCAATTGATGTGGGTCTCCATACTGCGTCCATTTTAGTTTTTGCGCAATATTACGTTTTCTACACAGAGTCTCCACGTTTACGTTTTCTACACAAAGTCTCCACTGTCACTGGGACTTGCAATGAAAATCGAGAAAATCCGTTAGGCGAAAGTTTGTTTTTCGGCATAAGGTGCATATATTCTGAAAGTACATTTCGAGATCTTTCACTTGCTGTGCGTCTCCATACTGCGTCCATTTTAGTTTTTGCGCAATATGGCGTTTTTTACACAGAGTCCCCACTGTCACTGAGAAAATCGAGAAAATCCGTTAGGCGAAAGTTTGGTTTTCGGCATAAGGTGTATATATTCTGAAAGTACATTTCGAGAGCTTTCACTTGATGTGGGTCTCCATACTGCGTCCATTTTAGTTTTTGCGCAATATGGCGTTTTCTACACAGAGTCCCCACTGTGTATATATTCTGAAAGTACATTTCGAGACCTTTCAATTGATGTGGGTCTCCATACTGCGTCCATTTTAGTTTTTGCGCAATATGACGTTTTCTACACAGAGTCTCCACTGTCACAGGGACTTGCAATGAAAATCGAGAAAATCCGTTAGGCGAAAGTTTTTTTTCGGCAAAGTTTTTTTTCGGCATAAGGTGCATATATTCTGAAAAAAGGTTTCAAGACCTTTCACTTGATGTGGTTCTCCATACTGCGTCCATTTTAGTTTTTGCGCAATATGACGTTTTCTACACAGAGTCCCCACTGTCACTGAGATTTGCAATGAAAATCGAGAAAATCGGTTAGGCGAAAGTTTGTTTTTCGGCATAAGGTGTATATATTCTGAAACTACATTTCGAGACCTTTCAATTGATGTGGGTCTCCATACTGCGTCCATTTTAGTTTTTGCGCAATATTACGTTTTCTACACAGAGTCTCCACTGTCACTGGGACTTGCAATGAAAATCGAGAAAATCCGTTAGGCGAAAGTTTGTTTTTCGGCATAAGGTGTATATATTCTTAAAGTACATTTCGAGAGCTTTCAATTGATGTGGGTCTCCATACTGCGTCCATTTTAGTTTTTGCGCAATATGGCGTTTTTTACACAGAGTCCCCACTGTCACTGAGACTTGCAATGAAAAACGAGAAAATCCGTTAGGCGAAAGTTTGTTTTTCGGCATAAGGTGTATATATTCTGAAAGTACATTTCGAGAGCTTTCAATTGATGTGGGTCTCCATACTGCGTCCATTTTAGTTTTTGCGCAATATGGCGTTTTTTACACAGAGTCCCCACTGTCACTGAGACTTGCAACGAAAAACGAGAAAATCCGTTAGGCGAAAGTTTGTTTTTCGGCATAAGGTGTATATATTCTAAAAAAGGTTTCAAGACCTTTCACTTGATGTGGTTCTCCATACTGCGTCCATTTTAGTTTTTGCGCAATATGACGTTTTCTACACAGAGTCCCCACTGTCACTGAGACTTGCAATGAAAATCGAGAAAATCCGTTAGGCGAAAGTTTGTTTTTCGGCATAAGGTGTATATATTCTGAAAGTACATTTCGAGACCTTTCAATTGATGTGGGTCTCCATACTGCGTCCATTTTAGTTTTTGCGCAATATGATGTTTTCTACACAGAGTCCCCACTGTCACTGGGACTTGCAATGAAAAACGAGAAAATCCGTTAGGCGAAAGTTTGTTTTTCGGCATAAGGTGTATATATTTTAAAAGAAGGTTTCAAGACCTTTCACTTCATGTGGGTCTCCATACTGCGTCCATTTTAGTTTTTGCGCAATATGGCGTTTTTTACACAGAGTCCCCACTGTCACTGAGACTTGCAATGAAAAACGAGAAAATCCGTTAGGCGAAAGTTTGTTTTTCGGCATAAGGTGTATATATTCTGAAAGTACATTTCGAGAGCTTTCAATTGATGTGGGTCTCCATACTGCGTCCATTTTAGTTTTTGCGCAATATGGCGTTTTTTACACAGAGTCCCCACTGTCACTGAGACTTGCAACGAAAAACGAGAAAATCCGTTAGGCGAAAGTTTGTTTTTCGGCATAAGGTGTATATATTCTAAAAAAAGGTTTCAAGACCTTTCACTTGATGTGGTTCTCCATACTGCGTCCATTTTAGTTTTTGCGCAATATGACGTTTTCTACACAGAGTCCCCACTGTCACTGAGATTTGCAATGAAAATCGAGAAAATCGGTTAGGCGAAAGTTTGTTTTTCGGCAAAGGTGTATATATTCTGAAAGTACATTTCGAGACCTTTCAATTGATGTGGGTCTCCATACTGCGTCCATTTTAGTTTTTGCGCAATATGGCGTTTTCTACACAGAGTCCCCACTGTCACTGAGACTTGCAATGAAAATCGAGAAAATCCGTTAGGCGAAAGTTTGTTTTTCGGCATAAGGTGTATATATTCTGAAAGTACATTTCGAGACCTTTCAATTGGCGTGGGTCTCCATACTGCGTCCATGTTAGTTTTTGCGCAATATGGCGTTTTTTACACAGAGTCCCCACTGTCACTGAGACTTGCAATGAAAAACGAGAAAATCCGTTAGGCGAAAGTTTGTTTTTCGGCATAAGGTGTATATATTCTGAAAGTACATTTCGAGAGCTTTCAATTGATGTGGGTCTCCATACTGCGTCCATTTTAGTTTTTGCGCAATATGGCGTTTTTTACACAGAGTCCCCACTGTCACTGAGACTTGCAACGAAAAACGAGAAAATCCGTTAGGCGAAAGTTTGTTTTTCGGCATAAGGTGTATATATTCTAAAAAAAGGTTTCAAGACCTTTCACTTGATGTGGTTCTCCATACTGCGTCCATTTTAGTTTTTGCGCAATATGACGTTTTCTACACAGAGTCCCCACTGTCACTGAGACTTGCAATGAAAATCGAGAAAATCCGTTAGGCGAAAGTTTGTTTTTCGGCACAAGGTGTATATATTCTGAAAGCACATTTCGAGACCTTTCAATTGATGTGGGTCTCCATACTGCGTCCATTTTAGTTTTTGCGCAATATGATGTTTTCTACACAGAGTCCCCACTGTCACTGAGACTTGCAATGAAAATCGAGAAAATCCGTTAGGCGAAAGTTTGTTTTTCGGCATAAGGTGTATATATTCTGAAAGTACATTTCAAGAGCTTTCAAATGATGTGGGTCTACATACTGCGTCCATTTTAGTTTTTGCGCAATATGGCGTTTTTTACACAGAGTCCCCAAGTTAGGCGAAAGTTTGTTTTTCGGCATAAGGTGTATATATTCTGAAAGTACATTTCGAGAGCTTTCAATTGATGTGGGTCTCCGTACTGCGTCCATTTTAGTTTTTGCGCAATATGGGGTTTTTTACACAGAGTCCCCACTGTCACTGAGACTTGCAATGAAAAACGAGAAAATCCGTTAGGCGAAAGTTTGTTTTTCGGCATAAGGTGTATATATTCTAAAAGAAGGTTTCAAGACCTTTCACTTGATGTGGTTCTCCATACTGCGTCCATTTTAGTTTTTGCGCAATATGACGTTTTCTACACAGAGTCCCCACTGTCACTGAGACTTGCAATGAAAATCGAGAAAATCCGTTAGGCGAAAGTTTGTTTTTCGGCACAAGGTGTATATATTCTGTAACTAGATTTCGAGACCTTTCACTTGATGTGGGTCTCCATACTGCGTCCATTTTAGTTTTTGCGCAATATGACGTTTTCTACACAGAGTCCCCACTGTCACTGAGACTTGCAATGAAAATCGAGAAAATCCGTTAGGCGAAAGTTTGTTTTTCGGCATAAGGTGTATATATTCTGAAAGTACATTTCGAGACCTTTCACTTGATGTGGGTCTCCATACTGCGTCCATTTTAGTTTTTGCGCAATATGGCGTTTTTTACACAGAGTCCCCACTGTCACTGAGACTTGCAATGAAAAACGAGAAAATCCGTTAGGCGAAAGTTTGTTTTTCGGCATAAGGTGTATATATTCTAAAAAAGGTTTCAAGACCTTTCACTTGATGTGGTTCTCCATACTGCGTCCATTTTAGTTTTTGCGCAATATGACGTTTTCTACACAGAGTCCCCACTGTCACTGAGATTTGCAATGAAAATCGAGAAAATCGGTTAGGCGAAAGTTTGTTTTTCGGCACAAGGTGTATATATTCTGAAACTACATTTCGAGACCTTTCACTTGATGTGGGTCTCCATACTGCGTCCATTTTAGTTTTTGCGCAATATGACGTTTTTTACACAGAGTCCCCACTGTCACTGAGACTTGCAATGAAAATCGAGAAAATCCGTTAGGCGAAAGTTTGTTTTTCGGCATAAGGTGTATATATTCTGAAAGTACATTTCGAGACCTTTCACTTGATGTGGGTCTCCATACTGCGTCCATTTTAGTTTTTGCGCAATATGGCGTTTTTTACACAGAGTCCCCACTGTCACTGAGACTTGCAATGAAAAACGAGAAAATCCGTTAGGCGAAAGTTTGTTTTTCGGCATAAGGTGTATATATTCTGAAAGTACATTTCGAGACCTTTCACTTGATGTGGGTCTCCATACTGCGTCCATTTTAGTTTTTGCGCAATATGACGTTTTCTACACAGAGTCCCCACTGTCACTGAGACTTGCAATGAAAAACGAGAAAATCCGTTAGGCGAAAGTTTGTTTTTCGGCATAAGGTGTATATATTCTGAAAGTACATTTCGAGAGCTTTCAATTGATGTGGGTCTCCATACTGCGTCCATTTTAGTTTTTGCGCAATATGGCGTTTTTTACACAGAGTCCCCACTGTCACTGAGACTTGCAACGAAAAACGAGAAAATCCGTTAGGCGAAAGTTTGTTTTTCGGCATAAGGTGTATATATTCTAAAAAAGGTTTCAAGACCTTTCACTTGATGTGGTTCTCCATACTGCGTCCATTTTAGTTTTTGCGCAATATGACGTTTTCTACACAGAGTCTCCACTGTCACTGGGACTTGCAATGAAAATCGAGAAAATCCGTTAGGCGAAAGTTTTTTTTTCGGCATAAGGTGCATATATTCTGAAAGTACGTTTCGATACCTTTCAATTGATGTGGGTCTCCATACTGCGTCCATTTTAGTTTTTGCGCAATATGGCGTTTTCTACACAGAGTCCCCACTGTCACTGAGACTTGCAATGAAAATCGAGAAAATCCGTTAGGCGAAAGTTTGTTTTTCGGCACAAGGTGTATATATTCTGAAAGTACATTTCGAGACCTTTCAATTGATGTGGTTCTCCATACTGCGTCCATTTTAGTTTTTGCGCAATATGACGTTTTCTACACAGAGTCCCCACTGTCACTGAGACTTGCAATGAAAATCGAGAAAATCCGTTAGGCGAAAGTTTGTTTTTCGGCACAAGGTGTATATATTCTGAAAGTACATTTCGAGACCTTTCAATTGATGTGGTTCTCCATACTGCGTCCATTTTAGTTTTTTCGCAATATGACGTTTTCTACACAGAGTCTTCACTGTCACTGGGACTTGCAATGAAAATCGAGAAAATCGGTTGGGCCAAAGTTTGTTTTTCGGCACAAGGTGTATATATTCTGAAACTACATTTCGAGACCTTTCACTTGATGTGGGTCTCCATACTGCGTCCATTTTAGTTTTTGCGCAATATGACGTTTTCTACACAGAGTCCCCACTGTCACTGAGACTTGCAATGAAAATCGAGAAAATCCGTTAGGCGAAAGTTTGTTTTTCGGCATAAGGTGCATATATTCTGAAAGTACATTTCGAGACCTTTCACTTGATGTGGGTCTCCATACTGCGTCCATTTTAGTTTTTGCGCAATATGGCGTTTTTTACACAGAGTCCCCACTGTCACTGAGACTTGCAATGAAAAACGAGAAAATCCGTTAGGCGAAAGTTTGTTTTTCGGCACAAGGTGTATATATTCTGAAAGTACATTTCGAGACCTTTCACTTGATGTGGGTCTCCATACTGCGTCCATTTTAGTTTTTGCGCAATATGACGTTTTCTACACAGAGTCTCCACTGTCACTGGGACTTGCAATGAAAATCGAGAAAATCCGTTAGGCGAAAGTTTGTTTTTCGGCATAAGGTGTATATATTCTGAAAGTACATTTCGAGACCTTTCACTTGATGTGGGTCTCCATACTGCGTCCATTTTAGTTTTTGCGCAATATGACGTTTTCTACACAGAGTCCCCACTGTCACTGGGACTTGCAATGAAAATCGAGAAAATCCGTTAGGCGAAAGTTTGTTTTTCGGCATAAGGTGTATATATTCTGAAAGTACATTTCGAGACCTTTCAATTGATGTGGTTCTCCATACTGCGTCCATTTTAGTTTTTGCGCAATATGGCGTTTTCTACACAGAGTCCCCACTGTCACTGAGACTTGCAATGAAAATCGAGAAAATCCGTTAGGCGAAAGTTTGTTTTTCGGCACAAGGTGTATATATTCTGAAAGTACATTTCGAGACCTTTCAATTGATGTGGGTCTCCATACTGCGTCCATTTTAGTTTTTGCGCAATATGACGTTTTCTACACAGAGTCTCCACTGTCACTGGGACTTGCAATGAAAATCGAGAAAATCCGTTAGGCGAAAGTTTGTTTTTCGGCATAAGGTGCATATATTCTGAAAGTACATTTCGAGACCTTTCACTTGATGTGGGTCTCCATACTGCGTCCATTTTAGTTTTTGCGCAATATGGCGTTTTTTACACAGAGTCCCCACTGTCACTGAGACTTGCAATGAAAAACGAGAAAATCCGTTAGGCGAAAGTTTGTTTTTCGGCATAAGGTGTATATATTCTAAAAAAAGGTTTCAAGACCTTTCACTTGATGTGGTTCTCCATACTGCGTCCATTTTAGTTTTTACGCAATATGACGTTTTCTACACAGAGTCCCCACTGTCACTGAGATTTGCAATGAAAATCGAGCAAATCGGTCAGGCGAAAGTTTGGTTTTCGGCACAAGGTGTATATATTCTGAAGGTACATTTCGAGACCTTTCACTTGATGTGGTTTTCCATATTGCGTCCATTTTAGTTTTTGCGCAATATGAAGTTTTCTACACAGAGTCCCCACTGTCACTGAGACTTGCAATGAAAATCGAGAAAATCCGTTAGGCGAAAGTTTGTTTTTCGGCATAAGGTGCATATATTCTGAAAGTACATTTCGAGACCTTTCACTTGATGTGGGTCTCCATACTGCGTCCATTTTAGTTTTTGCGCAATATGGCGTTTTTTACACAGAGTCCCCACTGTCACTGAGACTTGCAATGAAAAACGAGAAAATCCGTTAGGCGAAAGTTTGTTTTTCGGCATAAGGTGTATATATTCTGAAAGTACATTTCGAGACCTTTCACTTGATGTGGGTCTCCATACTGCGTCCATTTTAGTTTTTGCGCAATATGACGTTTTCTACACAGAGTCTCCACTGTCACTGAGACTTGCAATGAAAAACGAGAAAATCCGTTAGGCGAAAGTTTGTTTTTCGGCATAAGGTGTATATATTCTGAAAGTACATTTCGAGAGCTTTCAATTGATGTGGGTCTCCATACTGCGTCCATTTTAGTTTTTGCGCAATATGGCGTTTTTTACACAGAGTCCCCACTGTCACTGAGACTTGCAACGAAAAACGAGAAAATCCGTTAGGCGAAAGTTTGTTTTTCGGCATAAGGTGTATATATTCTAAAACAAGGTTTCAAGACCTTTCACTTGATGTGGTTCTCCATACTGCGTCCATTTTAGTTTTTGCGCAATATGACGTTTTCTACACAGAGTCTCCACTGTCACTGGGACTTGCAATGAAAATCGAGAAAATCCGTTAGGCGAAAGTTTGTTTTTCGGCATAAGGTGTATATATTCTGAAAGTACATTTCGAGACCTTTCAATTGATGTGGGTCTCCATACTGCGTCCATTTTAGTTTTTGCGCAATATGACGTTTTCTACACAGAGTCCCCACTGTCACTGAGACTTGCAATGAAAATCGAGAAAATCCGTTAGGCGAAAGTTTGTTTTTCGGCACAAGGTGTATATATTCTGAAAGCACATTTCGAGACCTTTCAATTGATGTGGTTCTCCATACTGCGTCCATTTTAGTTTTTGCGCAATATGACGTTTTCTACACAGAGTCCCCACTGTCACTGAGACTTGCAATGAAAATCGAGAAAATCCGTTAGGCGAAAGTTTGTTTTGTTGCAATGAAAAACGAGAAAATCCGTTAGGCGAAAGTTTGTTTTTCGGCACAAGGTGTATATATTCTGAAAGTACATTTCGAGACCTTTCACTTGATGTGGGTCTCCATACTGCGTCCATTTTAGTTTTTGCGCAATATGACGTTTTCTACACAGAGTCCCCACTGTCACTGAGACTTGCAATGAAAATCGAGAAAATCCGTTAGGCGAAAGTTTGTTTTTCGGCATAAGGTGTATATATTCTGAAAGTACATTTCGAGACCTTTCACTTGATGTGGGTCTCCATACTGCGTCCATTTTAGTTTTTGCGCAATATGACGTTTTCTACACAGAGTCCCCACTGTCACTGGGACTTGCAATGAAAATCGAGAAAATCCGTTAGGCGAAAGTTTGTTTTTCGGCATAAGGTGTATATATTCTGAAAGTACATTTCGAGACCTTTCAATTGATGTGGTTCTCCATACTGCGTCCATTTTAGTTTTTGCGCAATATGGCGTTTTCTACACAGAGTCCCGACTGTCACTGAGACTTGAAATGAAAATCGAGAAAATCCGTTAGGCGAAAGTTTGTTTTTCGGCATAAGGTGTATATATTCTGAAAGTACATTTCGAGACCTTTCAATTGATGTGGTTCTCCATACTGCGTCCATTTTAGTTTTTGCGCAATATGACGTTTTCTACACAGAGTCTCCACTGTCACTGGGACTTGCAATGAAAATCGAGAAAATCCGTTAGGCGAAAGTTTGTTTTTCGGCATAAAATTCATATATTTTGAAAGTACATTTCGAGACCTTTCACTTGATGTGGGTCTCCATACTGCGTCCATTTTAGTTTTTGCGCAATATGGCGTTTTTACACAGAGTCCCCACTGTCACTGAGACTTGCAATGAAAAACGAGAAAATCCGTTAGGCGAAAGTTTGTTTTTCGGCATAAGGTGTATATATTCTGAAAGTACATTTCGAGAGCTTTCAATTGATGTGGGTCTCCATACTGCGTCCATTTTAGTTTTTGCGCAATATGGCGTTTTTTACACAGAGTCCCCACTGTCACTGAGACTTGCAACGAAAAACGAGAAAATCCGTTAGGCGAAAGTTTGTTTTTCGGCATAAGGTGTATATATTCTAAAAAAGGTTTCAAGACCTTTCACTTGATGTGGTTCTCCATACTGCGTCCATTTTAGTTTTTGCGCAATATGACGTTTTCTACACAGAGTCCCCACTGTCACTGAGACTTGCAATGAAAATCGAGAAAATCCGTTAGGCGAAAGTTTGTTTTTCGGCATAAGGTGTATATATTCTGAAAGTACATTTCGAGACCTTTCACTTGATGTGGGTCTCCATACTGCGTCCATTTTAGTTTTTGCGCAATATGACGTTTTCTACACAGAGTCCCCACTGTCACTGAGACTTGCAATGAAAATCGAGAAAATCCGTTAGGCGAAAGTTTGTTTTTCGGCATAAGGTGCATATATTCTGAAAGTACATTTCGAGACCTTTCACTTGATGTGGGTCTCCATACTGCGTCCATTTTAGTTTTTGCGCAATATGGCGTTTTTTACACAGAGTCCCCACTGTCACTGAGACTTGCAATGAAAAACGAGAAAATCCGTTAGGCGAAAGTTTGTTTTTCGGCATAAGGTGTATATATTCTGAAAGTACATTTCGAGACCTTTCACTTGATGTGGGTCTCCATACTGCGTCCATTTTAGTTTTTGCGCAATATGACGTTTTTTACACAGAGTCCCCACTGTCACTGAGACTTGCAATGAAAAACGAGAAAATCCGTTAGGCGAAAGTTTGTTTTTCGGCATAAGGTGTATATATTCTGAAAGTACATTTCGAGAGCTTTCAATTGATGTGGGTCTCCATACTGCGTCCATTTTAGTTTTTGCGCAATATGGCGTTTTTTACACAGAGTCCCCACTGTCACTGAGACTTGCAATGAAAAACGAGAAAATCCGTTAGGCGAAAGTTTGTTTTTCGGCATAAGGTGTATATATTCTAAAAAAAGGTTTCAAGACCTTTCACTTGATGTGGTTCTCCATACTGCGTCCATTTTAGTTTTTGCGCAATATGACGTTTTCTACACAGAGTCTCCACTGTCACTGGGACTTGCAATGAAAATCGAGAAAATCCGTTAGGCGAAAGTTTGTTTTTCGGCATAAGATGTATATATTCTGAAATTACATTTCGAGGCCTTTAAATTGATGTGGGTCTCCATACTGCGTCCATTTTAGTTTTTGCGCAATATGACGTTTTCTACACAGAGTCCCCACTGTCACTGAGACTTGCAATGAAAATCGAGAAAATCCGTTAGGCGAAAGTTTGTTTTTCGGCACAAGGTGTATATATTCTGAAAGTACATTTCGAGACCTTTCAATTGATGTGGGTCTCCATACTGCGTCCATTTTAGTTTTTGCGCAATATGACGTTTTCTACACAGAGTCCCCACTGTCACTGAGACTTGCAATGAAAATCTGAAAGTACATTTCGAGACCTTTCACTTGATGTGGTTTTCCATACTGCGTCCATTTTAGTTTTTGCGCAATATGGCGTTTTCTACACAGAGTCCCCACTGTCACTGAGACTTGCAATGAAAATCGAGAAAATCCGTTAGGCGAAAGTTTGTTTTTCGGCACAAGGTGTATATATTCTGAAAGTACATTTCGAGACCTTTCAATTGATGTGGGTCTCCATACTGCGTCCATTTTAGTTTTTGCGCAATATGACGTTTTCTACACAGAGTCCCCACTGTCACTGAGACTTGCAATGAAAATCGAGAAAATCCGTTAGGCGAAAGTTTGTTTTTCGGCATAAGGTGTATATATTCTGAAAGTACATTTCGAGACCTTTCACTTGATGTGGGTCTCCATACTGCGTCCATTTTAGTTTTTGCGCAATATGGCGTTTTTTACACAGAGTCCCCACTGTCACTGAGACTTGCAATGAAAATCGAGAAAATCCGTTAGGCGAAAGTTTGTTTTTCGGCACAAGGTGTATATATTCTGAAAGTACATTTCGAGACCTTTCACTTGATGTGGGTCTCCATACTGCGTCCATTTTAGTTTTTGCGCAATATGACGTTTTCTACACAGAGTCCCCACTGTCACTGGGACTTGCAATGAAAATCGAGAAAATCCGTTAGGCGAAAGTTTGTTTTTCGGCATAAGGTGCATATATTCTGAAAGTACATTTCGAGACCTTTCACTTGATGTGGGTCTCCATACTGCGTCCATTTTAGTTTTTGCGCAATATGACGTTTTCTACACAGAGTCTCCACTGTCACTGGGACTTGCAATGAAAATCGAGAAAATCCGTTAGGCGAAAGTTTTTTTTCGGCATAAGGTGTATATATTCTGAAAGTACGTTTCGACCTTTCAATTGATGTGGTTCTCCATACTGCGTCCATTTTAGTTTTTGCGCAATATGGCGTTTTCTACACAGAGTCCCGACTGTCACTGAGACTTGCAATGAAAATCGAGAAAATCCGTTAGGCGAAAGTTTGTTTTTCGGCATAAGGTGTATATATTCTAAAAAAAGGTTTCAAGACCTTTCAATTGATGTGGTTCTCCATACTGCGTCCATTTTAGTTTTTGCGCAATATGACGTTTTCTACACAGAGTCTCCACTGTCACTGGGACTTGCAATGAAAATCGAGAAAATCCGTTAGGCGAAAGTTTGTTTTTCGGCATAAGGTGCATATATTCTGAAAGTACATTTCGAGA
Source organism: Musca vetustissima (assembly GCF_032173495.1). Taxonomy (NCBI): domain Eukaryota; kingdom Metazoa; phylum Arthropoda; class Insecta; order Diptera; family Muscidae; genus Musca; species Musca vetustissima. The sequence goes on along the minus strand of NW_026885089.1, from coordinate 13,339 downwards.
CCTTTCACTTGATGTGGGTCTCCATACTGCGTCCATTTTAGTTTTTGCGCAATATGGCGTTTTTTACACAGAGTCCCCACTGTCACTGAGACTTGCAATGAAAAACGAGAAAATCCGTTAGGCGAAAGTTTGTTTTTCGGCATAAGGTGTATATATTCTGAAAGTACATTTCGAGACCTTTCACTTGATGTGGGTCTCCATACTGCGTCCATTTTAGTTTTTGCGCAATATGGCGTTTTTACACAGAGTCCCCACTGTCACTGAGACTTGCAATGAAAAACGAGAAAATCCGTTAGGCGAAAGTTTGTTTTTCGGCATAAGGTGTATATATTCTGAAAATACATTTCGAGAGCTTTCAATTGATGTGGGTCTCCATACTGCGTCCATTTTAGTTTTTGCGCAATATGACGTTTTCTACACAGAGTCCCCACTGTCACTGAGACTTGCAACGAAAAACGAGAAAATCCGTTAGGCGAAAGTTTGTTTTTCGGCATAAGGTGTATATATTCTAAAAAAAGGTTTCAAGACCTTTCACTTTATGTGGTTCTCCATACTGCGTCCATTTTAGTTTTTGCGCAATATGACGTTTTCTACACAGAGTCCCCACTGTCACTGAGACTTGCAATGAAAATCGAGAAAATCCGTTAGGCGAAAGTTTGGTTTTCGGCACAAGGTGTATATATTCTGAAAGTACATTTCGAGACCTTTCAATTGATGTGGGTCTCCATACTGCGTCCATTTTAGTTTTTGCGCAATATGACGTTTTCTACACAGAGTCTCCACTGTCACTGGGACTTGCAATGAAAATCGAGAAAATCCGTTAGGCGAAAGTTTGGTTTTCGGCACAAGGTGTATATATTCTGAAAGTACATTTCGAGACCTTTCAATTGATGTGGGTCTCCATACTGCGTCCATTTTACTTTTTGCGCAATATGACGTTTTCTACACAGAGTCTCCACTGTCACTGGGACTTGCAATGAAAATCGAGAAAATCCGTTAGGCGAAAGTTTGTTTTTTGGCATAAGGTGCATATATTCTGAAAGTACATTTCGAGACCTTTCACTTGATGTGGGTCTCCATACTGCGTCCATTTTAGTTTTTGCGCAATATTACGTTTTCTACACAGAGTCTCCACTGTCACTGAGACTTGCAATGAAAAACGAGAAAATCCGTTAGGCGAAAGTTTGTTTTTCGGCATAAGGTGTATATATTCTGAAAGTACATTTCGAGAGCTTTCAATTGATGTGGGTCTCCATACTGCGTCCATTTTAGTTTTTGCGCAATATGGCGTTTTTTACACAGAGTCCCCACTGTCACTGAGACTTGCAACGAAAAACGAGAAAATCCGTTAGGCGAAAGTTTGTTTTTCGGCATAAGGTGTATATATTCTAAAACAAGGTTTCAAGACCTTTCACTTGATGTGGTTCTCCATACTGCGTCCATTTTAGTTTTTGCGCAATATGACGTTTTCTACACAGAGTCCCCACTGTCACTGAGACTTGCAATGAAAATCGAGAAAATCCGTTAGGCGAAAGTTTGGTTTTCGGCACAAGGTGTATATATTCTGAAAGTACATTTCGAGACCTTTCAATTGATGTGGGTCTCCATACTGCGTCCATTTTAGTTTTTGCGCAATATGACGTTTTCTACACAGAGTCTTCACTGTCACTGGGACTTGCAATGAAAATCGAGAAAATCCGTTAGGCGAAAGTTTTTTTTCGGCATAAGGTGCATATATTCTGAAAGTACGTTTTGATATTGTTGTTCGGCATAAGGTGTACATATTCGAGTTTCGAGACCTTTCAATTGATGTGGGTCTCCATACTGCGTCCATTTTAGTTTTTGCGCAATATGGCGTTTTTTACACAGAGTCCCCACTGTCACTGAGACTTGCAATGAAAATCGAGAAAATCCGTTAGGCGAAAGTTTGGTTTTTGGCATAAGGTGTATATATTCTGAAAGTAGGTTTCGAGACCTTTCACTTGATGTGGTTCTCCATACTGCGTCCATTTTAGTTTTTGCGCAATATGATGTTTTCTACACAGAGTCCCCACTGTCATTGAGACTTGCAATGAAATTCGAGAAAATCCGTTAGGCGAAAGTTTGGTTTTCGGCATAAGGTGTATATATTCTGAAAGCACATTTCGAAACCTTTCAATTAATGTGGGTCTCCATACTGCGCCCATTTTAGTTTTTGTGCAATATGATGTTTTCTACACAGAGTCCCCACTGTCACTGGGACTTGCAATCAAAATCGAGAAAATCCGTTAGGCGAAAGTTTGTTTTTCGGCACAAGGTGCATATATTCTGAACGTACATTTCGAGGCCTTTCACTTGATGTGGGTCTCCACACTGCGTCCATTTTAGGTTTTGCGCAATATGGCGTTTTTTACAAAGAGTCCCCACTGTCACTGAGACTTGCAATGAAAATCGAGAAAATCCGTTAGGCGAAAGTTTGTTTTTCGGCATAAGGTGTATATATTCTGAAAGTACATTTCGAGAGCTTTCAATTGATGTGGGTCTCCATACTGCGTCCATTTTAGTTTTTGCGCAATATGGCGTTTTTTACACAGAGTCCCCACTGTCACTGAGACTTGCAACGAAAAACGAGAAAATCCGTTAGGCGAAAGTTTGTTTTTCGGCATAAGGTGTATATATTCTAAAAAAAGGTTTCAAGACCTTTCACTTGATGTGGTTCTCCATACTGCGTCCATTTTAGTTTTTGCGCAATATGACGTTTTCTACACAGAGTCCCCACTGTCACTGAGATTTGCAATGAAAATCGAGAAAATCGGTTAGGCGAAAGTTTGTTTTTCGGCACAAGGTGTATATATTCTGAAACTACATTTCGAGACCTTTCACTTGATGTGGGTCTCCATACTGCGTCCATTTTAGTTTTTGCGCAATATTACGTTTTCTACACAGAGTCCAACTGACTCACTGCCTTTCCATTTCCTCTATTTATATGAGCCTTGCCTGTCGCTACAGAAGTTTCTAGACGATTTGGTAACGTCTAGATTACGAACAATCTACCAATGCAACAAACACATACAAACGTACATTGAGTGAACAATAACAACAACACATACAAACCTACATTGAGTGAACAATAACAACAACACATACAAACATACATTGAGTGAACAATAACAACAACACATACACAGGCGAGGGGGTAACAAAGAAAGAGGAATTAAGCGATCATCAATGATGACGTTTAACAAGAATTGTACGACAATAACAAAATAGAAAATGAAAGAGGAAATGGAAGGATGTAGAAAAATCTATACAGTAGTTGTTGTTGTGAAGTTATTCAAATAAACTGCGTAGTACAAATTTACGTTACAATTCAAATTCTTAGATTAACGGAATTCATCTAAATTAACTTAAATCTAAATTTATATTCGTAACATTGCCCCCCGCTTAAGCCTGTTCGTCCCGAATAGGCACAGTTCCCGTTCCGTAGGGAGTCAGCCGCTCCAAATGTACAACTTTCATCTTCGACCTGGGACTGTCGCTCCTCTGGATGCGATAAACGACGTCATTTATTTTCGTGACAATCTTGTAGGGTCCTTCCCAGTGCGTTTGCAATTTGGGGCAAAGTCCTTTCTTCCGTTGTGGGTTGAACAATAGTACCAGTTGCCCTTCTTGAAACCCATCGGTATTTGCCGCTCGATCGTACCTTGCCTTCATGCGGTTGCTAACAATTTTTATTCGATGGCGAACTGCATCGTGGATTTTACTAAAAGAGTTTTGACTGTCTTCATCTTGGTTCACATCGTCGTTTGGGGTAGCACCGAATATCAAATCGCCAGGTAGCTTTAATTCGTTCCCGAACAGAACTTTGGCTGGGGTCCGGGATGTGGAATCATGAATGGCCGATCTATAAGCCAGTAAAAACTTTGGGATATGCTCATCCCAGTCTCGTTGGCCACTGTCCACCACTTTCCGTAGATGTTCTTCCAGGGTGCGATTGAATCTTTCCACCATGCCATCTGATTGTGGATGTAGGGGCGTCGTTCTGGTTTTCTTGATTCCGTAGGAGTCACACATTTCCTTGAAGATCGCTGATTCAAAATTCCTACCTTGATCGGAATGAACCTCAGATGGAACACCATAGCGACAAATCCAATTTTTGCTGAACACATCCACAATTGTCCTGGCTTCTTGATTTGGGATAGCTGCAGTTTAAGAATCCGGAAGGTCAATTAGCCCGTTGGATCGAGAGGCTCCAGAGTTATGACTTCAGAATCGAGCACAGAAAAGGCGGAAAACACGGTAATGCCGATGCCCTGTCTCGTCGGCCATGCAAAGTAGAATGCAGGCACTGCTCAAAGGCTGAGAATAAAGAGAATATCGTTGATGTCCGACTATTGCAGTTTGAGTCGGGTGAAGATTGGTCGACGGAACAACGAGGGGATCCCATTCTGGGCAAAATAATTTCGGCCATAGAAACGGGCAAGCGACCTAGTCGCAAAGAAATTACCTCCGAGAGCCCTCTTTTAAAATCCTATTGGGCCCAGTGGGACAGTCTACTTATAATAGATGGTTGCCTATATCGCAAATGCTCAACCATTGGAGAGCAGCGTGGTCGGTCCTCAGCAGGAAGTGCTGGCCATATAGGTATTTGTGGAAGTGTTTAACGCACTCAAGGACACAGTAATTCCTCTCAGGCTTCGACAATGTCCGGCTGTAGTACCCGATGACTTTTTCCTGTCCGTCGATTTCCTGGGAAAGGACGCCACCGATGCCGCACGCACTTGCGTCTGTGTCCAGAACAAACTTGCCGCCAGGTATAGGGTATGCCAAAATGGGGGCTCTGCATAGCATGTCTTTGAGCTTTCTGAATGCCTCCTCCTGGTCGTTGCCCCACTGAAACCTCTGGCCTTTTTGCGTCAAGCGGTGTAGACAGGCGGCGATGTTGGCAAAATTTTGGACAAATCGACGGTAGTATGTGCAGAGACCCAGAAAGCTTCGCAGCTCATGGATATTTCGGGGCTGCGGCCAATCTCTGACGGCTTGAATTTTCTCCTTATCCGTCGATATGCCCTCCGGCGTCACGTGGTGCCCCAGGAACTTCACTTCTCGTTGGAAGAGACTGCACTTATTTGGGTTCAGCTTGAGGCCTGAAGACGAAAGCTGCTGTAGAACATCCTTTAAGTTCTTGATGTGTTCGTCGAAGTTGCGTCCCATGACTATGATGTCATCCAAGTATATGAGGCACGACTTCCACTGCAGCCCTTTTAACACACGCTCCATCAGCCTTTCAAATGTAGCCGGGGCGTTGCAGAGTCCGAATGGCATGACATTGAACTGCCAGAGACCCCCATTAATGCCAAACGCTGTTTTCTCTTTATCTTTCTCGGCGATCTCTACTTGCCAGTACCCACTCTGCAGGTCGAGGGTGGAGAACCATGACGTCCCGGCTAATGTGTCCAATGTGTCGTCGATTCTTGGGAGCGGATAGCTGTCTTTCTTGGTGACATCATTCAACTTTCGGTAGTCCACGCAAAATCGGGTGCTTCCGTCTTTCTTCTTGACCAATACCACTGGGGAGCACCATGGACTTGACGATGGTTCTATTACACCACTCTTTTCCATTTCACTTATCAGCTTCTGGACCTCGTCTCTTTTCGCCAGAGGAACACTTCTTGGAGGCTGCTTAATGGGTCTCGCGTCTGCTGTATGGATTTCATGCTTCACCACTGATGTTCTTCCCTGGTGCTCTTTTGTCAACGCAAAGGTAGAGGCATATTTCCATAATAGCTGCTTAGCCTTGTTCCTCTCGGAAGGTGATAATTGGTGTGTCCACTCTTTTATGTAGCCGTCGAGGTGCTTCTTCTCCATGGCTGCTGGCTTTTCGGTGCTAGTTTCCAAATTTATTACAGCTTCAGCTGGTGTGCATTGTCCAACATCGGAAAATTGGCAAATTTTCTCTTGCTTGTTTGACAGGTTCAAAACTCTAACAGGAATCAATCCGTCCTTGTTGCTTTTCACCAGGGCATTCGCTATTAGGATGTTACTGTTTATGTTTTCTGCTGGTTCCACCACCCACAACTTCTCGGCTCCACAATCTCCATTCATTGGTACCCATATTATTGCTTCGGCACAGGGCGGTATTATCTCTGGATGGTCCGTAGTCAGACGTCTAATGGGTGTACTTTCATCGTAGCCCACGTTTAACGGAATTTCAACGTTAGACCAGGTCATCACACGCTCTTTCATATCCAGATTGATACCGAAGGCAATCATAAAATCTGCGCCTATTATCACTTCGTCTACGATATCGGCAACTATAAACTCGTAATTCACCGATTTATTGGCAATAGTCAGTCTCAGGGTAATCTTGCCGTGTACTGCCGCGGGCTCCCCCGTTGCTGTGCGCAGTCTGACTCCATTAAGTTGCGTTATTTTTCCCTTTACCAGATCCGATCTTATGATGGACTTTGATGCACCAGTATCTAACGTCAGAACTCGCTTGTCACCATTGATGTATCCAGTTGTTGTTAGGTTGTGACTTTTCTGTTGTACTATTGCTATGGAGATTGTGGGGCCATCGTCGATGGGAGCCAGTTCATGCCCCGCTGGACTGGCTCGATTTAGTTTAACGGTGACTCATTGGTGGACTGTTGAGCCATTCTTCTACCATCTTTCGTTGGAGGTGGTGACGATGACCTGGATCGTTTGCGCTTAGCTCTGCATTCGCGCGCAATATGACCTGCTTTATCGCAGTTGAAGCATCTAATCCTGCGCTTAGTCATCCCTACTGACTTTGTTTCTTCTATTACCTGCCTCATGGCGTCCTTGATCGAGCTAACGAGAGCTTTGGGTTCGCAACCTTCGGTCTCCAGTTGGCGAATCTTGTGGGTCTGGGGCTTAACAATTATTCTGGCCGTCTCTTGGGCAAGGGCAAACGACACAGTTTCGGCAAATGACGCTTTTGGTGACGCATATATTGCACAAAGGTTTCGATTTTCATACGGTCCACCAATGGGTGATTCTCTCCTGGATACGCCATTAGCACCAAACGTTCCACCTCAGCTGCAAAGTCTTGTAACGTCTCGTTTGCCCTCTGTACTCTTCCCCTTAATTCCATAAGGTATATGTTTTGTTTATGTTCGCCACCGTACTTACGTTCCAGTGCAGCAATAACATCTTCATAGTTATTCCTAGAAGCGACAGGAATACTCTGTATAACATCAGCAGCACTGCCCTTCAATGCCAGAAGTAGTGCAACCGCTTTGTCGCTGTCGTTCCACGAATTTCTAGAAGCCACTGTCTCGAACTGTAACTTGAAAACATTGAATGACGTAGTGCCGTCGAATACAGGAGGTTTGATTTTTAGTGTGTTATCAGGAACTCGCACCGGACCACCTTTAATTTCCAGTTCCGACATTTTCTTCTCCAGATTCGTAAACCTGTGGTCGTGGGCCAGAAATTTCTCATCCACAGACAGAATCTTCTCGTCAACCGACTGCACTTTCTTATCCAACTCTTTAATTTGGACCTCCACGGTTTCCACTCTCCTTCCAATAACTTCTGTAATGTTCTCGAGTTTCTCGTTCATTCTACAATTCTCTGCCTTGAGTTCATCTAACTTTCTGGAATTCTCTTCGAACATTCGTCTCGAGTTTTCTTCTGACTTTCTGGAATTCTCTTCGAACATCCGTCTCGTGTTTCTGGAATTCTCTTCGAACATTTTAGCCAGCATTTCTCTTAAATCGTCACCCCTGGCAGCTACTGACGAGACTTCTCCACCGTTGGATTCGCCCATTTCCGATAAATCCACTTCATCCTTACTGTCAAACTCATATGTATCGATGTTCATACCACGGCGCTCGAACTCATCTAACAGGCGTTTTTGTAGTTCAGCCTTGTTGCCAGTAGAGGACAATTCCAATTTATTAAGTTCCTTCTTCAAGTCTTCCACCCGTAGATCCTTAAACTTCATCGTAGTATTATCGTAATCTCACTTCCGACACCAATTGTTACGTTCTTGGATTTTACTTAATCCCGTGTAGACGTTGTTTTATTTCCCGATACAATTCGTACCAAATAAAACGCGGGTTCTTTCGGATTACGATTATTACAATGATTTTATTCACACAACTTTACTTTGCACTTTACTTTACTCGACGGTTTCAATTCGCGATCTGATTCACAACTGACTCACTGCCTTTCCATTTCCTCTATTTATATGAGCCTTGCCTGTCGCTACAGAAGTTTCTAGACGATTTGGTAACGTCTAGATTACGAACAATCTACCAATGCAACAAACACATACAAACGTACATTGAGTGAACAATAACAACAACACATACAAACCTACATTGAGTGAACAATAACAACAACACATACAAACTTACATTGAGTGAACAATAACAACAACACATACACAGGCGAGGGGGTAACAAAGAAAGAGGAATTAACAATACAAATTCTTAGATTAACGGAATTCATCTAAATTAACTTAAATCTAAATTTATATTCGTAACAATATTCTAAAAAAAGGTTTCAAGACCTTTCACTTTACGTGGTTCTCCATACTGCGTCCATTTTAGTTTTTGCGCAATATGACGTTTTCTACACAGAGTCCCCTCTGTCTCTGAGACTTGCAATGAAAATCGAGAAAATCCGTTAGGCGAAAGTTTGGTTTTCGGCACAAGGTGTATATATTCTGAAAGTACATTTCGAGACCTTTCAATTGATGTGGGTCTCCATACTGCATCCATTTTAGTTTTTGCGCAATATGGCGTTTTCTACACAGAGTCTCCACTGTCACTGGGACTTGCAATGAAAATCGAGAAAATCCGTTAGGCGAAAGTTTTTTTTTCGGCATAAGGTGCATATATTCTGAAAGTACATTTCGAGACATTTCAATTGATGTGGGTCCCCATACTGCGTCCATATTAGTTTTTGCGCAATATGACGTTTTCTACACAGAGTCTTCACTGTCACTGGGACTTGCAATGAAAATCGAGAAAATCCGTTAGGCGAAAGTTTTTTTCGGCATAAGGTGCATATATTCTGAAAGTACGTTTTGATACCTTTCAAAAGTTTGTTGTTCGGCATAAGGTGTACATATTCTGAAAGTACGTTTCGAGACCTTTCAATTGATGTGGGTCTCCATACTGCGTCCATTTTAGTTTTTGCGCAATATGGCGTTTTTTACACAGAGTCCCCACTGTCACTGAGACTTGCAATGAAAAACGAGAAAATCCGTTAGGCGAACGTTTGTTTTTCGGCATAAGGTGTATATATTCTAAAAAAAGGTTTCTAGACCTTTCAATTGATGTGGTTCTCCATACTGCGTCCATTTTAGTTTTTGCGCAATATGACGTTTTCTACACAGAGTCCCCACTGTCACTGAGACTTGCAATGAAAATCGAGAAAATCCGTTAGGCGAAAGTTTGGTTTTCGGCACAAGGTGTATATATTCTGAAAGTACATTTCGAGACCTTTCACTTGATGTGGGTCTCCATACTGCGTCCATTTTAGTTTTTGCGCAATATGACGTTTTCTACACAGAGTCTCCACTGTCACTGGGACTTGCAATGAAAATCGAGAAAATCCGTTAGGCGAAAGTTTGTTTTTCGGCATAAGGTGTATATATTCTGAAAGTAGGTTTCGAGGCCTTTAACTTTATGTGGTTCTCCATACTGCGTCCATTTTAGTTTTTGCGCAATATGATGTTTTCTACACAGAGTCCCCACTGTCATTGAGACTTGCAATGAAATTCGAGAAAATCCGTTAGGCGAAAGTTTGGTTTTCGGCATAAGGTGTATATATTCTGAAAGCACATTTCGAAACCTTTCAATTAATGTGGGTCTCCATACTGCGCCCATTTTAGTTTTTGTGCAATATGACGTTTTCTACAATGAAAATCGAGAAAATCTGGTAGGCGAAAGTTTGTTTTTCGGCATAAGGTGCATATATTCTGAAAGTACATTTCGAGACCTTTCACTTGATGTGGGTCTCCATACTGCGTCCATTTTAGTTTTTGCGCAATATGGCGTTTTTTACACAGAGTCCCCACTGTCACTGAGACTTGCAATGAAAAACGAGAAAATCCGTTAGGCGAAAGTTTGTTTTTCGGCATAAGGTGTATATATTCTGAAAGTACATTTCGAGAGCTTTCAATTGATGTGGGTCTCCATACTGCGTCCATTTTAGTTTTTGCGCAATATGGCGTTTTTTACACAGAGTCCCCACTGTCACTGAGACTTGCAACGAAAAACGAGAAAATCCGTTAGGCGAAAGTTTGTTTTTCGGCATAAGGTGTATATATTCTAAAAAAAGGTTTCAAGACCTTTCACTTGATGTGGTTCTCCATACTGCGTCCATTTTAGTTTTTGCGCAATATGACGTTTTCTACACAGAGTCCCCACTGTCACTGAGATTTGCAATGAAAATCGAGAAAATCGGTTAGGCGAAAGTTTGTTTTTCGGCACAAGGTGTATATATTCTGAAACTACATTTCGAGACCTTTCAATTGATGTGGGTCTCCATACTGCGTCCATTTTAGTTTTTGCGCAATATTACGTTTTCTACACAGAGTCTCCACTGTCACTGGGACTTGCAATGAAAATCGACAAAATCCGTTAGGCGAAAGTTTGTTTTTCGGCATAGGGTGTATATATTCTGAAAGTACATTTCGAGACCTTTCAATTGATGTGGGTCTCCATACTGCGTCCATTTTAGTTTTTGCGCAATATGGCGTTTTCTACACAGAGTCCCCACTGTCACTGAGACTTGCAAAAAACGAGAAAATCCGTTAGGCGAAAGTTTGTTTTTCGGCATAAGGTGTATATATTCTGAAAGTACATTTCGAGACCTTTCAATTGATGTGGGTCTCCATACTGCGTCCATTTTAGTTTTTGCGCAATATGGCGTTTTTTACACAGAGTCCCCACTGTCACTGAGACTTGCAATGAAAAACGAGAAAATCCGTTAGGCGAAAGTTTGTTTTTCGGCATAAGGTGTTCAAGACCTTTCACTTGATGTGGTTCTCCATACTGCGTCCATTTTAGTTTTTGCGCAATATGACGAAAATCGCAATGAAAATCGAGAAAATCCGTTAGGCGAAAGTTTGTTTTTCGGCAAAGTACAGTTCGAGACCTTTCAATTCATGTGGGTCTCCATACTGCGTCCATTTTAGTTTTTGCGCAATATGGCGTTTTCTACACAGAGTCCCCACTGTCACTGAGACTTGCAATGAAAATCGAGAAAATCCGTTAGGCGAAAGTTTGTTTTTCGGCATAAGGTGTATATATTCTGAAAGTACATTTCGAGACCTTTCACTTGATGTGGGTCTCCATACTGCGTCCATTTTAGTTTTTGCGCAATATGGCGTTTTTTACACAGAGTCCCCACTGTCACTGAGACTTGCAATGAAAAACGAGAAAATCCGTTAGGCGAAAGTTTGTTTTTCGGCATAAGGTGTATATATTCTAAAAAAAGGTTTCAAGACCTTTCACTTGATGTGGTTCTCCATACTGCGTCCATTTTAGTTTTTGCGCAATATGACGTTTTCTACACAGAGTCCCCACTGTCACTGAGACTTGCAATGAAAATCGAGAAAATCCGTTAGGCGAAAGTTTGTTTTTCGGCATAGGGTGTATATATTCTGAAAGTACATTTCGAGACCTCTCAATTGATGTGGTTCTCCATACTGCGTCCATTTTAGTTTTTGCGCAATATGACGTTTTTTACACAGAGTCCCCACTGTCACTGAGACTTGCAATGAAAAACGAGAAAATCCGTTAGGCGAAAGTTTGTTTTTCGGCATAAGGTGTATATATTCTAAAAAAAGGTTTCAAGACCTTTCACTTGATGTGGTTCTCCATACTGCGTCCATTTTAGTTTTTGCGCAATATGACGTTTTCTACACAGAGTCCCCACTGTCACTGAGACTTGCAATGAAAATCGAGAAAATCCGTTAGGCGAAAGTTTGTTTTTCGGCATAAGGTGTATATATTCTGAAAGTACATTTCGAGACCTTTCACTTGATGTGGTTCTCCATACTGCGTCCATTTTAGTTTTTGCGCAATATGACGTTTTCTACACAGAGTCCCCACTGTCACTGAGACTTGCAATGAAAATCGAGAAAATCCGTTAGGCGAAAGTTTGTTTTTCGGCACAAGGTGTATATATTCTGAAAGTACATTTCGAGACCTTTCAATTGATGTGGGTCTCCATACTGCGTCCATTTTAGTTTTTGCGCAATATGACGTTTTCTACACAGAGTCTCCACTGTCACTGGGACTTGCAATGAAAATCGAGAAAATCCGTTAGGCGAAAGTTTGTTTTTCGGCATAAGGTGTATATATTCTGAAAGTACATTTCGAGACCTTTCACTTGATGTGGGTCTCCATACTGCGTCCATTTTAGTTTTTGCGCAATATGGCGTTTTTTACACAGAGTCCCCACTGTCACTGAGACTTGCAATGAAAAACGAGAAAATCCGTTAGGCGAAAGTTTGTTTTTCGGCATAAGGTGTATATATTCTGAAAGTACATTTCGAGACCTTTCAATTGATGTGGGTCTCCATACTGCGTCCATTTTAGTTTTTGCGCAATATGGCGTTTTTTACACAGAGTCCCCACTGTCACTGAGACTTGCAATGAAAAACGAGAAAATCCGTTAGGCGAAAGTTTTTTTTTCGGCATAAGGTGTATATATTCTGAAAGTACATTTCGAGACCTTTCAATTGATGTGGGTCTCCATACTGCGTCCATTTTAGTTTTTGCGCAATATGACGTTTTCTACACAGAGTCTCCACTGTCACTGGGACTTGCAATGAAAATCGAGAAAATCCGTTAGGCGAAAGTTTGTTTTTCGGCACAAGGTGTATATATTCTGAAAGTACATTTCGAGACTTTTCAACTGATGTGGTTCTCCATACTGCGTCCATTTTAGTTTTTGCGCAATATGACGTTTTTTTACACAGAGTCCCCACTGTCACTGGGAGACTTGCAATGAAAAAATATGACGAGAAAATCCGTTAGGCGAAAGTTTGTTTTTCGGCATAAGGTGTATATATTCTAAAAAAAGGTTTCAAGACCTTTCACTTGATGTGGTTCTCCATACTGCGTCCATTTTAGTTTTTGCGCAATATGACGTTTTCTACACAGAGTCCCCACTGTCACTGAGATTTGCAATGAAAATCGAGAAAATCGGTTAGGCGAAAGTTTGTTTTTCGGCACAAGGTGTATATATTCTGAAACTACATTTCGAGACCTTTCAACTAATGTGGGTCTCCATACTGCGTCCATTTTAGTTTTTGCGCAATATGACGTTTTCTACACAGAGTCCCCACTGTCACTGAGACTTGCAATGA
>NW_026885088.1:0-62410 GCF_032173495.1 Musca vetustissima | reverse complement strand
TATTGGAAATTCTGGTTCTATTACCATATATCAATTATGAATAATTGAAACGTTTCCTATATCTTTAGAATTTCTACATTGGTTCGACAGCTTTAAATAAGTGCCATTAGAACTTTGTTTTTCTAAATTTTTTTATTGAGCAATCCATATAGCTAACAGTAAAGAGAATATTTAATAGACTTTCTCAATGGTCTTTAATTTACCTACATTTTTTTGAACGATGACCTTGCAATTTCATGTGACATGGTTTTCTGCTGAACCAAGAAATAGTTATAATTAAAATGGAAATATATTTAAACGCTTGGTTTCTCTCATATTTGATTTAGTTTTAGAGTGTTTCAAAAAAAAAAAAAAAAACAAAAAAAAACAAAAAATAAATAAAAATAAATAAAATTTCAAGTGAAAATCACAAAAAATTTTGAAGATATAGCCGATTTTATGTGTTAGCATCAAGTGGCGGCAATAGGGCTTCTCAAACCTTAATCTTTAAATGATTTCTTTAACTTTTCTGTTAAATTAGATTAACATTTTTAGAGTAATCGATGAATTTGGATGTTATACACTGATTTCGGTAAAAAAATTTGGCAAATATAGTTTCATGATCAAAATCAGGAAATTTCGACCCTATATAAATTCTCGTCCTATTTTGGACATTTTTAAGTTGCTGCAGCATTTTCCCACCAAACTGTCGAGGACATCTCTGTATCCACTTTTTAATGTCGGTACATATGTTGGCGTGGCCCCAGATAAAGGTTGCAAACCATGTTCAAAATTTGTAATGTGACATTCAGTGCTCTTGAATTGTTAAAAGAACGTTGCAGGCCCTTTAGGGAGGACCCGACATATGTTCTAGAGACAATTCACTAAGCTATGCAAAATTTCGTCTTAATCGGACAAACAAAATATGTGAGAACTTTATCTAAATCTGAACCGCTTTCCACAAAACATAACACACCTCATTTTAGACTCCATTTAGTAAGATTAGCAAAATTTCGTCACATAAGTTTTGTGCACCATTCAAATCAAGTCGCATAAAAATATGTATAGGAATATTAATAATATTCAAACTAACCAGTAAACAAATGCTAAATATTCTTATATGAAATTATGCACTTCACTAACTAAGATCTAAGAGACGAACATAACTGTTCACAAAACCAATAACACTTTTATTTATCGATTATCTTGTTTTGTCTTGCAAGTGTTTTATTTCTGGTTTTCATAGACGACTTTTTGTTGATTATGCTTTTTTGCGGTCTTCTATTCTAAAAACTGTCATTATATCATCATGTGTGAGTGTGGTATTTCCTCTCTGTTGGCGTTATGTCTAGATTACTTTGCAACTGTGACAACGAGACAAAAAGATTGATGGATGGGATGTGAAGAAAAAATCTGCATACTAAGCACCAGAAGTGAACTTAAGGGAACCCCCCCCCCCATTCTCGATTTTAATTTTTCAAGATTTTCAATGGCTGGTAAATTAATACCAACGCTTGTTAAGGTTTGTAACTTTGCACATATATATTTGAAGATTTAAAAGAGAAGAAAAATAATTTACAAACAATTTTTGTTATTGTTTTGTTGTTGTTTTTTGTAATTAAAGAAAAGTCCTTATTTTTGATGGCGGGCATGATAACTCCTCACTGGAACATCGGAATCCGAAAATTCCAACGGTGTTAGAAAGAGTACATGTCTCGCTCTCGTATGAACTAGGATTATTGACTTCGCTCTAAAATTAACAAAATGGTGGACCTTTGAAAAATTATTTTTGGAAAATCGCCGATTTTTTACCAAAAATCAAGTTAAAAAATAAGGAAGATCTATACCGATTGGCTTTATCCTAGTTCATACGAGAGCTATACACTCCCAGAGAAACCTTGCAAAATTTGGAACCGATTGGATTATTAGTTTTTGAGTTATCGTGCCCGCCATTCGCAAAAAAATGTTTAGAGAAAAACGCGTTTAAAGTTTGAGAAGCCCTTCAGCCGTCACTTGATGCTGACACAATAAATCGGCTATATCTTCAAGAGTTCTTGAGATTTTCACTTGAAATTTTGTAGAGACATTCTTTAATCAGTGTAGATTCGAATTATATCAACAAAAATGTTGACCCCGTGAATGGGGGGGGGGGGGTCCCCTTAATCGAGCGAATAATTTATAAGTAATGGGAATGAATTTTTAGACTTAAACTTAAGAAAACATAGAACAAAGCTAATACAATGATTTAAAGACACATTAGACCACTGGGGAAGGTATTATACGCATATATTTATACATAGTTTCTTATTTCAAAATATTTCCTTGAAAACTAATTATATTATATTTGCATTCACTGATAACAACATTCGAGTAAACTTTTCCATTCCGATTATGACACGTTCAATGCGGTTGCGACACAGCATCTACCACAGATAACCACACACCACAGTTTGAGGTGCAATTTGAGAGTCTACTGTCATATCAGAGAAATTACCTTAATTGATGGAATTCGTAGATCTCCTGATTGCCTTATTTGTTTTTATTTTAACGATCCACCCTAGTGACCCTTAATTTCATAGGCTGTCTGAATAGTTTCCAATATGGGCACAAAAAACAACAGAATTGCATTTTGTTATTATTGATTTATTCTGTCTTCTTTTGGTTTCTTTGTTTTTTTTATTTCTTCTTGACAATCTGTTGACGATGCTATTTTACTGTAAAGTCGGACGGGCCGACTATATGATGCCCTTCACCACTATGGGTATATTAAACGGGACTATTAACATGAAATTGGATGAAATAAAATATGTGATATTTATCTAAATGTGAATCTACCTAGATCTATCCATAAACATGTCATTCGTTTGTTACAATGGGACAAAAGTATGTAGATCGACTTCAAACAAATATAAATAGGTCATCCGTTGGGCTATATCTGTACTTCTAGAAAACGCAACTACGTAATTCAATGCTCAATTTTGTAAGTTGTGCAAAATTTGATGTCAATCTGACTAACATGAGGAGTTTGATGCCCAATTTACTTGAAATCGGGCGGAAATATATATGGAAGCTCTATCCAAAATATTAAGCGATTTCAAACAAACTTGTCACAGGTTAGGTTATACTAATTTCAGAACGTTTTGTTCCCATCAGCCTATTGATTCCTTGCGTCAATTACTTAAAATCAATCTCTAATAAAAGGGAGCTATATCTAAATCTGGACCGATTTTCACGAAACAAGCCAGACATCATTCTAAGCTCAATTCAGTACGTTATGCCAAATTTCGTGCAAATCGAAAGATATATAGGGACTTTGGGGCACCATTTACATGAAATCGAACGAAACTATATATGGGAGCTATATTTAAATCTAGACCGATTTTCTCGAAATTTGACAGACATCACTCTAGGCTTAATTCAATACGTTATGCCAAATTTCGTGCAAATCGAAGGATACATAGGGACTTTGGTGCACCATTTACATAAAGTCGGACGAAACTATATATGGGAGCTATATCCAAATCAGGACCGATTTTCACGAAACTTGGCAGACATCATTCTAGGCTCAATTCAGTACGTTATGCCAAATTTCGTGCAAATTGAAGGATATATAGGGACTTTTGTGCACCATTTACATGAAATCGGACGAAACTTTACATGGGAGCTATATCTAAATCTGAACCGATTTTCACGAAACTTGGCAAACATCATTCTAGTCCTAAATGATTAGGCTGTATCAAATTACGTGCAAATCGAAAGATATATAGGGACCGTTTACATTAAATCGGTTAAATATATATATGGGATCTATATCTAAATCTGAACCGATTTTTCCCAATTTCAATAGGGTTCGTCCTTGGGCCGAATAAGTGACTTGTGCCAAATTTCATCGAAATCGGATCATAAATGCGACCTGCACTTTGTTTACAATTTAACATCTACAGACGGACAGACGGACGGACGGACATGCATAAATCGACTCAGAAAGTGATTCTATGCATATTCTCAAAAGGAACCATGTGTCTATCTCGTTTCCTTTTGCATGTTGCAAACATATGCACAAGGACATACTACCCTGTACCACAGTGTGGTGAAGGGTATAATTAGATTGAGCGAAACAGTTAAAATTTAAGTTTGTGATCTATTTAAATACTTACCCATATTATAAATAATTTGGTGACTGGGAACTCTGAACTATATTTATGTGTTAGTTTTATTCACTTCAAATTCTAAAAAATTACAGTCAAAGATTTTTTCAAAATACATAACATTGTAGCTATATATATACGAGATGTACTACATAAAGTATAGAAACCAAACTCCAAGCACATAATTTTGTGGATAGTATCATATTGACAGTCATATCTGTCTTTGAAGCTGTCCTTGAAAGTCTCTGAAGAATTCAACAAAAGCCCATTTTCATACTGTGATCCAATTGTACTCGGTGACACGCTACTTGAGTCAATCCATTTATATTTACACACTTTTATTTTTTCTAAAGTTTTTTTGCATCCTTGCATATATTTACATATATTTGACATAAAAATGAAAATTAAATCACTTTCTATAAAATAGACAAGTAGTCAAAGAGCATCAAAATGCCAAAGGATAAGGATGCTGATAGCAATGCGGAAAGAAATATTTTGTCTGCTACAGAAATGTGAATGCTTGCAAGCAAGCAAGTAATCGTTAACGTGGACAGACACACATTTACGTGTATGCCTGTATAGCTTTATAGCTGTATATGTTTATACGTTCTTTTTTTTAGCATCCATATGTATGTAGTTTGTCTTTATAACAATCGTTATTTAAATCTTGTGTATGGATTCTCATTATACCCTTCACCACTCTGTGGTACAGGGTATTATGTCTTTGTGCATATGTTTGTAACAGGCAAAAGGAAACGAGATAGACCCATGGTTCCTTTTGAGAATATGCATAGAATCACTTTCTGAGTGGATTTATGCATGTCCGTCCGTCTGTCTGTCCATGTTAAAGTACAGGTCGCATTTATTATCCGAATTGGATGAAATTTGGCACAGCTCATCTATTTGGCCCAAGGACGATCCCTATTGAAATTGGAAACTAGTAAGGAAAGTAGTAAAGTCGGACTGGGCCGACTATATGATACCCTTCACCACTGTATCCTAACAATTTCATGTCATGTCAACTTATGCAACATTTAACTTCAATCAGATTTAAGGAAACCGATTTATAGCAAACATTATACACGCGATTCAATATGCCGCACTTTTAAAAATATAATCTCAATCAGACACTCGTTCGAAATATATATATATATGGTACGTTGTGCAAAATTTCGTGTCAATCGGACAAACATTAGGAGTTTGGTGCACCATTAACCTAAAATCGAACTAAAATATATATGTGGGACCTATATCTAAATCCTAACCGATATTCTCGAAACTTAACACACCTCATTCTAGAATCAATTTAATACGCTATGCCAAATATAGTGGAAGTCGAAAGATATATCTGAACCGAATTTCAGGTTCATCTCAGCCATCATCATTCATCATTCTAGACTTAATTTAGTACGTCATGCAAACTTCGTGAAATCGAAAAATATATAGGGGTTTTGGTACTCCATTTACATTAAATCGGACGAAAATTTATACGGGAGCTATATCTAAATCTGGACCGATTTTCGCGAAACTCAGCACACATCATTCTAGACTTAATTCAGTACTCTGTGCCAAATTTCATGCAAATCGAAAGATATATAGGGACTTTGGTGCTACATTTATCTCAAATCGGACGAAACTATATATGGGAGCTATATCTAAATGTGGACCGATTTTAAGGAAACTTAACACACATCATTCTAGACTAATTCAACACGCTATGCCAAAGTTCGTGCAAATCGAAAGGTAAATAGGGACTTTGGTACTCCATTTACATAAAATCAAACGACCGATTTTCAGGAAACTTAACACTAGAAACTTAACACTTACACGCTATGACAGATTTTCGATATAGCTCCCATATATATTTTCGTCCGATTTAATGTATATGGTGTACCGAAGTCCCTATATATCTTTCGATTTGCACGAAATTTGGCTCAGTGAACTAAATTAGGTTTAGAATGATTTGTGTTAAGTTTTCTGAAAATCGGTCCAGATTTAGATATAGCTCCCATATATTTTCGTCCGATTTTATGTTAATGATGTACCAAAGTTACTGAACCGATTTTTCCCAATTTCAATAGGGTTCGTCCTTGGGCCGAAATGCGACCTGTACTTTGTTTACAAATTAACATGGACAGGCAGACAGACGGACGGACGGACGGACGGACATGCATAAATCGACTTAGAAAGTGATTCTATGCATATTCTTAAAAGGAACCATGTGTCTATCTCGTTTTCTTTTGCCTGTTACAAACATATGCACAAATACATAATACCCTGTACCACAGTGTGTTGAAGGGTATAAATATTCAATTTTCAAACCGTGTTATATCAAAACCGTGTACAAAAAGACCGTGTAAAAACAGACTTAGGTGTATATAGGAGCTATATATAAATTTGCACCGATTTTCTCGAAACTTGGCACACATCATTCTGGACCTAATCCAGTACTTTGTGCCAAATTTCATGCAAATTGAAAGATATAGAGGGACTTTGGTGCCCCATTTACCTTAAATCGGATGAAACTATATATGGGAGCTATATCGAAAATCTGAACCGATTTTCTCGAAACTTGGCGCACATCATTCTGGACCTAATTCAGTACTTTGTGCCAAATTTCATGCAAATTGAAAGATATAGAGGGACTTTGGTGCCCCATTTACCTTAAATCGGACGAAAATATATATGGGAGCTATATCTAAATCAGGACCGATTTTCACGAAACTTGGCAGACATCATTCTAGGCTCAATTCAGTACGTTATGCCAAATTTCGTGCAAATTGAAGGATATATAGGGACTTTTGTGCACCATTTACATGAAATCGGACGAAACTATACATGGGAGCTATATCTAAATCTGAACCGATTTTCACGAAACTTGGCAGACATCATTCTAGTCCTAAATGATTAGGCTGTATCAAATTACTTGCAAATCGAAAGATATACAGGGACCGTTTACATTAAATCGGTTAAATATATATATGGGATCTATATCTAAATCTGAACCGATTTTTCCCAATTTCAATAGGGTTCGTCCTTGGGCCGAATAAGTGACTTGTGCCAAATTTCATCGAAATCGGATCATAAATGCGACCTGTACTTTGTTTACAATTTAACATCTACAGACGGACAGACGGACGGACGGACATGCATAAATCGACTCAGAAAGTGATTCTATGCATATTCTCAAAAGGAACCATGTGTCTATCTCGTTTCCTTTTGCATGTTGCAAACATATGCACAAGGACATACTACTCTGTACCACAGTGTGGTGAAGGGTATAATTAGATTGAGCGAAACAGTTAAAATTTAAGTTTGTGATCTATTTAAATACTTACCCATATTATAAATAATTTGGTGATTGGGAACTCTGAACTATATTTATGTGTTAGTTTTATTCACTTCAAATTCTAAAAAATTACAGTCAAAGATTTTTTCAAAATACATAACATTGTAGCTATATATATATGAGATGTACTACATAAAGTATAGAAACCAAACTCCAAGCACATAATTTTGTGGATAGTATCATATTGACAGTCATATCTGTCTTTGAAGCTGTCCTTGACAGTCTCTTAAGAATTTTACAAAAGTCCATGATCATACCCTGATCCAATTGTACTCGGTGACACACTACTATGAGTCAATCCATTTATATTTACACACTTCTATCTTCTTTGTACAGTTTTTTTTTTTGCATCCTTGCATATATTTACATATGTTTGGCATAAAAATGTAAATTAAATCACTTTCTATAAAATAGACAAGTAGTCAAGTCAGGAGCATCAAAATGCCAAAGGATAAGGATGCTGATAACAATGCGGAAAGAAATATTTTGTCTGCTACAGAAATGTGAATGCATGCAAGCAAGCAAGTAATCGTTAACATGGACAGACACACATTTACGTGTATGACTGTATAGCTTTATAGCTGTATGTGTTTATACGTTCTTTTTTTAGCATCCATATGTACGTAGTTTGTCTTTATAACAATCGTTATTTAAATCTTGTGTATGGATTCTCATTATACCCTTCACCACTCTGTGGTACAGGGTATTATGTCTTTGTGCATATGTTTGTAACAGGCAAAAGGAAACGAGATAGACCCATGGTTCCTTTTGAGAATATGCATAGAATCACTTTCTGAGTGGATTTATGCATGTCCGTCCGTCTGTCTGTCCATGTTAAAGTACAGGTCGCATTTATTATCCGAATTGGATGAAATTTGGCACAGCTCATCTATTTGGCCCAAGGACGATCCCTATTGAAATTGGAAACAAGTAAGGAAAGTAGTAAAGTCGGACTGGGCCGACTATATGATACCCTTCACCACTGTATCCTAACAATTTCATGTCATGTCAACCTATGCTACATTTAACTTCAATCAGATTTAAGGAAATCGATTTATAGCAAACATGATACACGCGATTCAGTATGCCGCACTGTTAGAAATATAATCTCAATCAGACCCCGTTCGAAATATATATGGTACGTTGTGGAAAATTTCGTGTCAATCGGACAAACATTAAGAGTTTGGTGCACCATTTACCTAAAATCGAACTAAAATATATATGTGGGACCTATATCTAAATCCTAACCGATATTCTCGAAACTTAACACACCTCATTCTAGAATCAATTTAATACGCTATGCCAAATATAGTGGAAGTCGAAAGATATATCTGAACCGAATTTCAGGTTCATCTCAGCCATCATCATTCATCATTCTAGACTTAATTTAGTACGTCATGCAAACTTCGTGAAATCGAAAAATATATAGGGGTTTTGGTACTCCATTTACATTAAATCGGTCGAAAATTTATACGGGAGCTATATCTAAATCTGGACCGATTTTCGCGAAACTCAGCACACATCATTCTAGACTTAATTCAGTACTCTGTGCCAAATTTCATGCAAATCGAAAGATATATAGGGACTTTGGTGCTACATTTATCTCAAATCGGACGAAACTATATATGGGAGCTATATCTAACTGTGGACCGATTTTAAGGAAACTTAACACACATCATTCTAGACTAATTCAACACGCTATGCCAAAGTTCGTGCAAATCGAAAGGTAAATAGGGACTTTGGTACTCAATTTACATTAAATCAAACGAAAATATATTAGGGGGCTATATCTAAATCTGGACCGATTTTCAGGAAACTTAACACTAGAAACTTAACACTTACACGCTATGACAGATTTTCGATATAGCTCCCATATATATTTTCGTTTGATTTAATGTAAATTGAGTACCAAAGTCCCTATTTACCTTTCGATTTGCACGAACTTTGGCATAGCGTGTTGAATTAGTCTAGAATGATGTGTGTTAAGTTTCCTTAAAATCGGTCCACAGTTAGATATAGCTCCCATATATAGTTTCGTCCGATTTGAGATAAATGTAGCACCAAAGTCCCTATATATCTTTCGATTTGCATGAAATTTTATGTTAATGGTGTACCAAAGTTACTGAACCGATTTTTCCCAATTTCAATAGGGTTCGTCCTTGGGCCGAAATGCGACCTGTACTTTGTTTACAAATTAACATGGACAGGCAGACAGACGGACGGACGGACGGACGGACATGCATAAATCGACTTAGAAAGTGATTCTATGCATATTCTTAAAAGGAACCATGTGTCTATCTCGTTTTCTTTTGCCTGTTACAAACATATGCACAAAGACATAATACCCTGTACCACAGTGTGTTGAAGGGTATAAATATTCAATTTTCAAACCGTGTACAAAAAGACCGTGTAAAAACAGACTTAGGTGTATATAGGAGCTATATATAAATTTGCACCGATTTTCTCGAAACTTGGCACACATCATTCTGGACCTTATTCAGTACTTTGTGCCAAATTTCGTGCAAATCGGAAGATATGTAGGGACTTTGGTGCCCCATTTACCTTAAATCGGATGAAACTATATATGGGAGCTATATCTAAATCTGAACCGATCTCCTCGAAACTTGGCACACATCATTCTGGACCTTATTCAGTACTTTGTGCCAAATTTCGTGCAAATCGGAAGATATGTAGGGACTTTGGTGCCCCATTTACCTTAAATCGGACGAAAATATATATTGGAGCTATATCGAAAATCTGAACCGATTTTCTCGAAACTTGGCACACACCATTCTGGACCTAATTCAGTACTTTGTGCCAAATTTCATGCAAATCGAAAGATATAGAGGGACTTTGGTGCCCCATATATATTTTCGGTCTATTTAATGTAAATGGTCCTCCAAAGTCCATATATATCATTCGATTTGCACGAAATTTGGCACAGCCTTAGAAATTAGGTCTAGAATGATGTGTGTGAAATTTGGCTCAGCGTAATGAATTAGGTCTAGAATGATGTGTGTTAAGTTTCCTGAAATCGTCGAAATCGGTTCAGATTTAAATATAGCTTTTATATCTGACCAAATGAAAAATTTAGTATAGGTTGCAGAATGACATGAACCGACTTTCTTCAATTTCAATACGATTCGTCCTTGGGCTAAATAAATGACATGTGCCAAATTTCATTCAAATCGGATCATAAATGCGACCTGTACCTTGTTCACAAAAATACATTGACGGAGGAACTGTCATGCATAAATCGACTCAGAATGTTTTTCTATGCATATTCTCAAAACAAAACAAGTGTCTTTCTCGATTCGTTCTGCACAAGGACATAATACCCTGTACCACTGTGAGGTGAAGGGTATAAAGATGAATGAGATGATAAGACAGCACATACTCGCCTCAACTATCAATATTAATAATCTGATATTTTTCCCTTCTCTATATTCTTCGAAAATATATTCTGAAAATTGTTTTTCTCCCACATCCGTATATTCCTTTACGGTAAAATGCAGCACAGATAATCAGTC
This sequence comes from Musca vetustissima, assembly GCF_032173495.1. Lineage (NCBI taxonomy): Eukaryota > Metazoa > Arthropoda > Insecta > Diptera > Muscidae > Musca > Musca vetustissima. Next base: position 51,404 of record NW_026885088.1, on the reverse strand, counting down.
TCTCAACGTATACTTTTAATTTATATATTTGTGTCAGACATATTGTTGATGACAATACGTTATTAATTCCATTCTTAAGACTCTCAAAATGAAAATTAATTTATTATAATGGCCTACGGAAATAAATCCCTGTATGGATTGTGTGAGAATATTGTCACCTTTTCACATATGACATTTTATTTAATATGTGTGTGGACTTTTTTATTGTTTTTCCTTTCTCCTGTGACGTTGATGATGAATACGATAGGAAAAACGCAAATGACGTTTATTATACTTCATTTGATAAAATCTTTTTTTCCTTATTAATTATACCCTATAGGAAAGAATAATACTTTTAAAAATATTTTATTATATCTTTGACGATCATTTAGGCTTTAATAATTCCATAACACCTTTGGGATATGTAAAAGATTCAATAAATTTAAGGCATTAGTAAAATAAATATCAACAATTTCTGAGACGATATTTAAATCTTAAGGGGACCCTCCATTCTCGGTTTCAAAAAATTTAATTTTGCATATTGATTTATTTCAAACTTAAAACGATTTAAAAATGTCCCTATAAAATTTCAAGTGAAAATCTCAACAACTTTTGGAGAAATAGCCGATTTATTGTGTCAGTATCAAGAGACGGCGGGCACGATAACTCAAAAACTAATAATCCAATCGATCCCAAATTTCTCTGTGAGTGTATAGCTCTCGTGTGAACTAGGATAAAACCGATCAGTGAAGATCTTCCTTATTTTTTAACTTGATTTATCCAAATTTCCAAAAAATATTTTTTCAAAGGTCCGCAATTTTTTTAGTTTTTGAGCGAAGTTAATAATCCTAGTTCATACGAGAGCCAGACATGTACTCTTTCTAACACTGTTTCAATTTTCGGATTCCGATGTTCCAGTAAGGAGTTATCATGCCCGCCATAAAAAATAAGGACATTTCTTTAATCACAAAAACAAAACCAAAACAATAACAAAAAAAATTTTGTAAATGATTTTTCTTCTCTTTTAAATCTTCAAATATATAAGTGCGCAGTTACAAACCTCAATAAGCATGGGTAATGATTTACCAGCCAATTGAAAATCTTGAAAAAATATAATCGAGAATGGGGGGGGCCTTAAAACACGGCACTCGAAGATAGTTCGCAAATAGTTTATTGGTGAAATTATTACCAACTTCGATTTCAAATAAACTTAGTATGTAACAAGTGCAGAAATTTACAAAAAAAAAAAAAAAACTGTAAAGAAAGCTAAAAAGTCGGCCGAGGCCGATATATAACACCCTTCACCACTTTGGGTTCATCAAGAGATGCTCATATGTACAATATCCTTTGGATAGAATAGACATAGCGTCTTTGGAGGAACATTGAAAAAGAATCGGACGAAATTAACTGAGTAAAGTATATAGATTAATGAACTAAATAACAACAACCCATACACATACCAACCTGTAGTAACTTCAGCACGCTAGGCAAACGTTAGTTTCAATCGGACAAACATTGACACCATTTACCTAAAATCGGAGGAAACTAAATATCGCAGTGTGGTGAACCACACTGTGGTACAGGGTATTAAGTATTTGTGCATATGTTTGTAACAGGCAAAAATAATCGAGATAGACCCATGGTTCCTTTTGAGAATGTGTAGAATCACTTTCTGAGTCGATTTATGCATGTCCGTCCGTCCATGTATTTTTGTTAACAAAGTACAGGTCGCATTTACGATTCGATTTGGATGAAATTTGGCATAGGTAACTTATTGGCCCAAGGACGACCCCTATTGAAAATGGGAAAAATCGGTTCAGATTTCGATATAGCTCCCATATATAGTTTCGTTCGATTTAAGGTAAATGGTGGACCAAAGTCCCTAAATATCTTTCGATTTGCACGAAATTTGACACAGAGTACTGAATTAGGTCCACAATGATGTGTGCCAAGAAAATCGGTTCAGATTTAGATATAGCTCCCATATATAGTTTCGTCCGATTTAAGGTAAATGGTGGACCAAAGTCCCTATATATCTTTCGATTTGCACGAAATTTGGCACGTTGTACTGAATTAGGTCCAGAATGATGTGTGCTCAGTTTCGAGAAAATCGGGTCAGATTTATATATAGCTCCCATATATATTTTCGTCCGATCTATTGTAAATGGGGCTCCAAAGAGCCTATATATCTTTCGATTTGCACGAAATTTGGCATAGGGTACTAAATTAGTTCCAGAATGATGCGTGATATAAGTTTCGTGAAAATCGGTTCAGATTTAGGTGTAGCTTCAATATATATTTTCGACTGATTTAATTTGAGTTGTGCACTAAAGGCCCAAAGATTGGCCGATCGGCATACAGTTTTGTACAATGTACTGTTACTATAACCTTTCGTGTGTCAAGTTTTCGTGAAATTGGTACTGATTTGCATATATCTTCCATATATATTTTCGTCCGACTTTAACTAAATGGTACACTAAAGGCCCATACATAACCAGTGAGCGGAGCAGTATAGTCGGACGGGGCCGACCATATGATACCCTACACAACTTCCACGAAAATCGAACTTTGTGTGGTTCTACATTCTGATCTTCGGCAATATTTGCACTCTCTTGACCTCCGCCATGGGTTGTGTTGTTATGTTCAGATTTCAATTGAGACCTATAGATCGACTCAAAAAACCCCAAAAAATTAAGTTTTCGGTTCACTTTATCCGAATATTATTATCTGATCATCAATGAAAATTATAGGCGTTGTACATGACCATACCTGGATCCTCATAGAAAATTTCAAAGCGATCAGCGCTATATTTTCGCCCTCTAGGGTGGTAATGGGTTACTAAATAATATTTGAATACGTAAGCACCTGTAAATATTTAAGTGTAACTCCCACATTCGAGTACATACGACAATGTAATTGGTATCAATTTGAAGGCCAACCACTCCTCTTGGATATGCTATCAACTTCTCGGGTCTATGTCATTCAGGGGTAAACATATACGCTATAGAATACACATTTTGTAATTTTTCACACAAAAATCAGGGTCCATTTGACCCGCTAATTATTGATCGATCTTTATCAAAACAGGCATAGTTATTCTTTGGCACAATCCCCTTCTCCATGTAAAAATTCGATATGTTTGGGCCATAATTGGGGCCTCTGGAGCGACCAGAAAATCAGACAAAAATAAAGTTTTTGGTCCATTTCACCCCCTAAATATTAACTGAACTTTTCCAGAAACAATAGGGGTCTTCATTGGCCAAACCCATCCTACATGCAAAATTTCGTGAAGATTGGTCCATAACTGTGGCCTGTATCGTGTTTACAAATTATAATGGACAGACGGACGGACACACATGTCTAGATCGACTCAGCTAGTCGAGATATGACGATCGGAATACTTAAAGGTGGGTCTAGGACCAATATTTCGCGGCGTTACAAACTCTTGGGGCTGCACAATGATATAATACTCTGACAACATAGTTGTGTAGGGTATAATAAAAATTAATATATAGCAAGTTCCTTTGAAATCGGTTCAGATTAGCTTTCATATATAATTTCGACCTATTCATGTTGACTGTACACAAAATAATCGCCTTAGAAAAGGCGACGTCTGTTAGGATTCATATGTAGAATATCCCCAAAGTGGTGAAGGGTATCATATAGTCGGCCCAGTCCGACTTTACTACTTTCTTTACTGGTTTTCTGAAAAAAAGTATTTGGAAGTCTTTCAAAATCGTTTGAAGTAGCTGCAACTTGATTCTATGCAATCGGTTCAGATCTATATATAGCCCTCAAAAATATATTTACGTCCGATTTTAAGTAAGATTTTAAAGACTCACCGATTGGTATACAATTTGGTATTATTTACTGGAGTTAGTATAGCCAAGTTTTGTGGAAATAGGTTCATCACAAGATATAAATCTTATATATATTTCCGCATATGTTTGGATTAGGTTAAATCGGTTCACATACATATAGTCAGCCCCGTTCGATTTTACTTCTTTTCTTACTGGTTTTTATTCGTAGTTCCTTAATATTGCGAGCTCTATCGTGATTTGTCTCCGGTAAATGTTTTGAGGTAGAGATGTGGAGAATAGACAAATATACTTAAATACATAATAATAACTAAAAAATATTTAAATCAGATATCCTGTGCAAAATTCGGTGTAAGAAGTAACTCGTGGAAGCTTTATTTTCTGTACTGTGGTCCGATTTTTACCATTGGGCTCGTTGTTGGTCAATGTGTTTTACACTAGATTAATATCAAGGTGCTTTGGCTTTATCGGGGTTTCTTCTGTATATTACATGCAAATTCACAATTACACCGTGTGGTGCAGGATATAAATATTTCAATATTTTAGTACTTGACTCATTCCTTAAAGATTTTTATTGGCCTTCAGAAGAGTCTATTCACTGCCTGATACTGTCTTATGTAGGCTGTTTCCTAAAATTGGAGTTGTTTACTTTATTTTGTTGCCTCCCTTTGTTGCCACTTTTGATGAGTTAAGGTCATGTTTTATACTGTTGGCGTGAATAAATGTGCTAATACATTTCTTCATTTACGAAAACATTACTTTTCATTGTTTTCGATTTATATGGTGGTTGTTTTATTTTCATTTTATCTTAAAATCGCAAATAAAATCACATTTTACAACTTTATTTGTCATCCCACCCATCAGAATCGGGTGATGTGTCAATTTTTGTGATTGTAAAGTGAGTTGTAAAAAAGAAAACGAACAACAGTGACAATATTTTGTTTTTATAAAATATATAACAGAATATACAGCTATACATACCAACACCATACATTGGTTTGCCTCTTCAGTGACAATGTTGAATGAAGGATTTAATTACATCGTCAGCAAAGTGAAATGTAAACGTCGTATATAATATATATGATATGAGTATGAAAAATGTTGTTGTTTGTTTTTTGTTTCAGTTCCCTGTTGTAATGGATGATGTTGCAAAGTAATTAAGACTGAAGTGTTGTAAATGGAAATTTCATTAATTTGAATTATTTTGCAATTTTTTGGTGGTCGTAATCAAACATATTATTTATTTAATGACAAATCACAAAAATAAAAAAACGGAAATTCAAAATTTTATTCACGAAATGTTAGACTACTAACGGCCCATAATATGTCATCATTACTACCCCATTACAAACAAATGAACAGAAAGTAAAGTTCAAAAGTCGGACAGGACCGACTATGTGATACCCCACCACTTTGGGTATATGCAAGAGATGACGTAATTTATTAAGAAGATTTTGAAATTTTCTTCTTTTAGAATCTCTTCAAATAATATTCGATTTACGTAAGTATCTATTGTCGTCGTTTCTACTCCCATGATATTCATTGAAAAAATCCCGCATGTTTTCTATATCGTTTAGCCATTTTGCCCATAGCAATGCTACCATTGACTTTTTCATCTGTCGGTCAGTGATGGAAAGTACTTGAAAGGGAATAAAAAATACATCGAAAAAACAAGAATTTCAAATTAAGATCCAAGCAAATTGAAAAATTAATTGTTTTCACCTCACTCTAAGTCCATTGTCTTGTACATGAAGCAAATGAAAAGCTATTTGGTTCATATTATATTAGGCTATATCGATTTCGAAATATATTCTCAAATAACATTATTGTCATAAAGTACTGGCAGATAATAACTAGTCCCCACGGTATGAATTAAATAAGATGTTTGTTAGAGAGAAAATATAGTGTAAATTAAAGCATATAAATTATTTCCCCAGTAACACTTCTGGGCCTCCTAATAAACAATTGGTGGCAAAAACTGTTCTTTTCAGTTAACACAAAAACGAGTGGTTAACACAAAAAAAAAAAACTAATGAAACGACTGAAGAATCCGAATGTAAATGGAAAGCGAGAAAAAATACAAAACACAAAAAAAAACATACTACACAGTTTGAGGTTTATTTTTTCAATGAAAATCTAAATGTCAAAGTCACTGTCTGTGTCAAGGAAGAATTGCAAAACATTGAAGTGATTACTAACCATTCATGTTGTTCAAGTAGCACTTGAGTGACTTAATTTTGTCAGTTGCCGTGTTATTTCACTTATCTGGGGGCAGTAGTGCTTAGATTAAACGAAGGACTGCTGTTAACAATTTCAAGTGGGGAGTTTCAGAGTGGAAGTTAAGTTATAGATGTTTCGAAACAAATAAATGAATGTATGGGAAAATAACAAAAGTCTATATCTGTAAAAATTGTAGTAAGAGTTCCCTTAATCTCTAGGTGATGCTCTTGCAAAAAATAAAACAAGTTTTTATACCCTTCACCACACTGTGGTACAGGGTATTATGCCTTTGTGCATATGTTTGTAACAGGTAAAAGGAATCGACATAGACCCATGGTTCCTTTTGCGAATATGCATAGAATCACTTTCTAAGTCGATTTACGCATGTCCGTCTGTCCGTCCGTCTGTCCATGTTAAATTGTAAACAATGTACAGGCCGCATTTATAAAATTTGGCACAGCACATTCATTTGGCCCAAGGACCAACACTATTGAAATTGTGAAAAAATCAGTTCAGATTTAGATATAGTTCCCATATGCAGTTTCGTCCGATTTCATGTAAATGGTGCACCAAAGTCCCTATATATTTTTCGATTTGCACCAAATTTGGCATAACGTACTGAATTGAGCCTAGAGTGATGTTTGCCAAGTTTAGAGAAAATAGGTCCAGATTTAGATATAGCTCCCATGTATAGTATCATCCGATTTCATGTAAATGGTGCACCAAAGTCCCTATATATCTTTCGATTTGCACGAAATTTGACATAACGTACTGAATTGAGCGTATAGTGATGTCTGCCAAGTTTCGAGAAAATCGGTCCACATTTAGATATAGCTCCATATAGTTTCGTCCGATTTCAGGTAAATGGTGCACCAAAGTCCCTATATAACCTTCGATTTGCACCAAATTTGGCATAAGGTACTGAATTGAGCCTAGAGTGATGTTTGCCAAGTTTAGAGAAAATAGGTCCAGATTTAGATATAGCTCCCATGTATAGTATCGTCCGATTTTATGTAAATGGTGCACCAAAATCCCTATATATCTTTCGATTTGCACAAAATTTGACATAACGTACTGAATTGAGCGTAGAGTGATGTCTGCAAAGTTTCGAGAAAATCGGTCCACATATATATATAGTTTCGTCCGATTTCAGGTAAATGGTGCACCAAAGTCCCTATATATCCTTCGATTTGCACCAAATTTGGCATAAGGTACTGAATTGAGCCTAGAATGATGTTTGCCAAGTTTAGAGAAAATAGGTCCAGATTTAAATATAGCTCCCATGTATAGTATCGTCCGATTTCATATAAATGGTGCACCAAAGTCCCTATATATCTTTGGATTTGCACGAAATTTGGCATAACGTACTGAATGGAGCGTAGAGTGATGTCTGCCAAGTTTCGAGAAAATCGGTCCACATTTAGATATAGCACCCATATATAGTTTCGTCCGATTTCAGGTAAATGGTGCACCAAAGATTCGATATGCACGAAATTTGGCATAGCGTACTGAATTTAGTCCAGACTGATGTGTGCCAAGTTTCGTGAAAATCGGTTGAGATTTAGATATAGCTCCGTAATGTTATATATTGATTTTAAAGAATTGACGCACCCAGGATCCAATATATGGTTGATAGGAACAAAAAGTACTGAAATTTGTATTACCTAACGTGTGACAAGTTTCGTTGAAATCGGTTCATATTACGATATAACTTCCATATATATTTTCGCCCGATTTTAAGTAAATTGGACATCAGACTCCTCATGTTAGTCAGAATGACATCAAATTTTGCACAACGAACAAAATTGAGCATAGCATTACTTAGTTGCGTTTTCTAGAAGTACAGACCTCTTGATGACCTATTGATATTTGTTTGAAGTCATATAGTCGGCCTTGTCCGACTTTACTACTTTCCTTACTGGTTTAGTAATGAAACAAACTATATTTCAACAAATAATTGATTTTTTGTCAATGCAATGTGTTTCTATTATGAAAAACCTATTTTACAGTTTTCATTGATTCTATAAATACTTGTCATATCTAGATTGGGTAATTCATTTAAGTCAAATGGGATGAATATATATATATATATATATATATAAATATATATATATATATAAATATATATATATATATATATGAGTATCTATAGAGAACTGTAGTCCAACATTTTTTTTTTTTTTCGAACAACTTTCGTCTAAATCGGAAAAGCGTTGGGAGTTTAGTGCCCCTTTTATATAAAATCGGAAGAACATATATATGGTAGGTATATAAAAATCTGAATCGACACACTATGGTATGGTAATCCAAATTTCTTCCTTCCTGTATTTACATTGCTTCCTTCCTTTATTTACAACAAGGTTTTTTGTCCTATCGCTTCGCCGTTTTTCTATAAAGAATTTTTTGTTAATATTTAACCTTGATCTATGGCCATAAAATGAACGCACACATTACATCGTATATCTTATTATTTCTTTCATTAAAGTCAAACTCAAAGAAGATTATTGTATTTTCATTACAGAGCTAAGTGTTATCCTGTAGCAGTAAAATGTCATGAGATTTTATTATATTTTGTTGTTTTGTTAATTTTACTAAAAATGCCACAATGCTGGTGACTTTACATTACGACCTGTCATTGTCGTAATGCGCTAAAATTAAAATTACATTACCAGCGTATGTTGGCAAATATTTACCTTTTTGGTTGGGTGTTTATGTATTTTTTCGTATTTGGAGGTATTAAATTGCTGCTTAAAGTCAAATGATGTGGCTATGTTGTAATGTAGTAACTTTTAAACCAGTGAGCGGAGCAGTATAGTCGGACGGGGCCGACCATACGATACCCTACACAACTTCCATTAAAATCATACTTTCTGTGGTTCTATGCTCTGAGATTGGGCAATATTTCGCGATAATTGCACACTTTTGAATGGCTAGTGGTCGGCAAATGTTACTAATAATCAGTACAGCCCCTCTAATTACTTGTCCAGATTCCCTTCACCGTGGGTGTGTTGTGATGTTCGGCTTTCGACACGAAAAGCACAAATAATTAAGTTTTCGGTAAACTTTATCCGAAAAATTATTATCTGATCATCACCTAGCATTTTGGGCGTTGTCCTTGACTATAACTGGAACCTCATGGAACATTTCAAAGCGATCAGCGCTATATTTCCGCCCTCCAGTGTGGTAATAGGTTACTAAATAATATATAAATACGTAAGCACCTGTAAATATTTAAGTGTAACTCCCGCATACTAGTACCTACGGCAATATAATTGGTATCAATTTAAAGGTCAATCACACCTCTAAGGTATACTATCAACTTCTCGGGTCTATGTCCTTCAGAATACAAACTTTGAAAATTTTCACACAAAAGTTAGGGTCCATTTGACCCGCTAAATATTGACCGACCTTTATCAAAACAGGCATGCTTATTCTTTGGCCCGATCCCCTTCTCCATGCAAAAATTCGACGTTTGGGCCATAATTGCGGCCTCTGGAGCGACTAGAAAATCAGACAAAAATAAAGTTTTTGGTCCATTTCATCCCAGAAATATTAACAGATATTTTCCAAAAAAAAAAAAAAAAAAAAAAATAGGGGTCTTCATTGGCCAGAACCCATCCTACGTGAAGATTGGTCCATAACTGTGGCCTGTATCGTGTTTAAAAATTATAATGGACAGACAGACGGACGGACGGCCTGACGGATTGACACACATGTCTAGATCGACTCAGCTAGTCGAGATATGACGATCGGTATACTTAGAGGTGGGTCTAGGACCATTATTTCGCGGCGTTACAAACATTTGGGGCTGCACAAAGCTATGTAATTAAATGTCGATCCGCAGACTTGTTCTGTAACGTAACCTTTGAACTTAAAACATCTTTCCAGAATAAGAAGTGTGTTTTGGTACTCAAACTAATAATTATTTATTTATAAGTTACAATATGAATACTGGAACCCCATCCGGTATATACCCAAGGTTATGAAGGTATTACATATCCACCCGAGTTCGCCTCTTGTCCTTAAATTACTGGTTGATAATGAGGTACTTGTCAAGTGTTGAAGAAATAACTGACTTCAAAGTGACTGCATAAATCCAATTAAGACCTCTTGCTGAAAAATTTTAGCTAAACATATATTGACTAGATCTCGTAATTGTGGACATTCCGCCACCAGACAAAAAAAAAACAGTGCACAAATAAAACAACACATTATCTCTACTTCTTCCTCCACTTTTCAACAATTCATTTAAAAATTGTAATTATTTAATTACCAGAACATTTTACAGTAGGCTATTAACATTAATTTTTAATATCAACCACATTTGCAAACGATTATCTATTAATTCTCTGAAATTACAACAGAAATGTGTACGATGGTTCGTCCATTTGACTTGTGTTGCATTGAACGTTTGGAAAACATAATCCACAACAAACATCTGTATGAACGTGATGTTACATTTAATACCATGAAAGCAATTATTGGAATTACTTTTTATACCCTTCACCACACTGTCGAACACGGTATTATGTCTCTGTGAATATGTTTGTAACAGCAAAAGGAAACGAGATAGACACATGGTTCCTTTTGAGAATATGCATAGAATCACTTTCTAAGTCGATTTATACATGTCCGTCTGTCCATTCGTCCGTCTGTCCATTCGTCCGTCTGTCCATGTTAAATTGTAAACAAAGTACAGGTCGCATTTATGATCCGAATTGGATGAGAATTGACATAGGTCACTTGTTTGGCCCAAGGACGAACCCTATTGAAATTGGGAAAAATCGGTTCAGATTTAGATATAGCTCCCATATATATTTTCGCCCGATTTAATGTAAATGGTGCACCAAAGTCCTTATATATCTTTCGATTTGCACGAAATTTTGGAGTAGCGTACTGAATTAAGTCTAGAATGATGTGTGACAAGTTTGGTGAAAATCGGTTCAGATTTAGATATAGCTCCCACATATAGTTTAGACCGATTTTAGGTAAATAGTCCACTAAAGTCGTTATATATCTTTCGATTTGCACGAAATTTGGCACAGTGTAATGAATAAGGTCTAGAATGATATGTGTTAAGTTTCGTGAAAATCGGCTCAGAGTTAGATATAGCTTCCATATATATTTTCATCCGATTAAATGTAAATGGTGTACCAAAGTCCCTATATATCTTTTGATTTGCACGATTTTGATTTGCTACATCCTACTAAATTAGGTCTAGAATGTTGTGTGCATAGTTTAGTTTAGTTTAGTTTTTATTTTAGATTGATTTTAAGTAATTGTCGCACCATGGAACCAATATTAACAAAGCGTTCTGAAATTAGTAATACCTAACCTGACAAGTTTGTTTGAATTCGCTTAATATTTGGACAGAGCTTCCATATATATTTTCGCCCGATTTCAAACTCCTCATGTTAGTCAGATTGACATCAAATTTTGCACAACGTACAAAATTGAGCATAGAATTACGTAGTTGCGTTTTCTAGAAACACAGACATTGCCCAACGGATGGCTTATTTTTGTTTGTTTGAGGTTGATTTACATACTTTATGGATAGATCTAGGTAGATTCACATTTAGAAAATATCACATATTTTGTTTCATCCAATTTCATGCTGATAGTCCTGTTTAATATACCCATAGTGGTGAAGGGTATCACTCACTTACTGGTTTTTATTAAAAAAGCTAAGAAAATAAATATTTACTTTCTTCTCATGTTTGATCCGTCATTTTGGATTCATTGTATTTGATTTTCAAAATCTGATTTCACATTTGTAATCAGCGACCATAGCCCTACAAAACGTGTTCAAAAATATTTTGACTAATTTAATTTTTAAAAAAATTGACAGCCATAGAATGGCAATCAGCGTCTCCAAAACCCTTATATGTGATATGTATTTGCTTCGTCATAAACCCACCCATAGTGTGTTGTTGGTGCGTATCATTAATGTGCTCATTAACTTGAGTAACGCATTCATCATGGTAAGGCGAATAAATATGCTCATTTCGTTTGGGATCGTATAGGTAGGCCGAGTTTTCGATGTATTTAATGTTTTAGTCGACATTAAGTGTGTTTCCGTCCGTCCGTCTGTCCATTATAATTTGTAAACACGATACAGGCCACAGTTATGGACTAATCTTCACGAAATTTTGCATGCAGGATGGGACCCCTATTGTTTTTGGTAAAGATCGGTTAATATTTAGGGAATGAAATGGACCAAATACTCAATTTTTGTCGGGTTTTCTGGTCGCTCCAGAGGCCGCAATTATGGTTGGAACATCGCGAAATTTTACATGGAGAAGGGGATCGGGCCAAAGAATAAGCATATCTGCTTTGATAAGGATAGGTCATTATTTTGCGGGTTAAATACTCTGACTTTTGTGTGGAAAATTACAATATTTGAATTCTATGGCTTATATATTTACTCCTGAAGTATATAGACCCGATAGTATATCAAAGAGGGGTAGTTGACCTTTATATTGATACCAAATATATTGATGTATCTATTCGGATGTGGGAGTTACACTTAAATATTTACACGTGCTTACGTATTCCAGATATTATTTAGTAACCCGTTACCACATTAGAGGGCGGAAATATAGTGCTGATCGCTTTGAAATTTTTCATGAAGTTCCAATTATGGTCAAGGACAACGCTTATAATTTTTGGTGATGATCAGAATAAAATTTTGGGATGAAGTAGACGGAAAACTTAATTTCTTTGTGTGTTTTCTAGTCGAGTATAAGCCGAACATCACAACTCAACCCACCGTGAAGGGAATTTGGACAAGTAATTAGAAGGGCAGTACTGAATATTTTTAATATTCGGAAAATGTAAGGAAGATGTGCTGTTGACCTCTAATCGGGCAAGTCGGGGCAAATATCACAAAATATTGCCCAGGCCCGGGATAAACATCCGAGTTCCGTGGTAGTTGTGTAGGGTATCGTATGGTCGGACCCGTCAAACTATACTGCTCCACTCACTAGTTCTTAATTTTTTACATATATAATTGACGTCTTACCCTCAGTTATTACTTTATGGATACATACCTACAAAGAAAACAAGTGAAATAGCGTTAAGTTCGGCCGGGCCGAACTTTGGATACCCTACACCATAGTTATATTGACAGATACAAGCAATGAAAATATAGGGAACATACCAAAAAGTGGGCATATACCTATAATTCAACAAACCGATTTATGTAAACCATTATGTACACCAAATACAAACTTCAGCAATTTTTAATGGGGATATTTCCTAAAATCTGTAAGATCCAAAAAGTGGACCCTATATTGAGGAGATGCCTAAATGTCTGCCGATATATTTCATTATTGTCATGTTTGAGTTTTTTTCTCACAATAACCTTAGAAGGCGGAATGCTTACAACAGATGGCTAAAACGTCTTTGTAGGGTAAAAATTGACTATTCCATGAAACGACTACCCAATCGTTGGGATTGGAACAAATCAGACAAATATTTTAATATAAAAAAGGGGGTTATATGGGGACTACCCCTAAAAAGCGGTGAATATTAATAACACTGTGCGACACGAAAATTTTTCAGGGGTTCTAATGTACCAATTCTGTTTAGTTGGAGTCCCTGGACCACGAATATACCTTTGGTTTTTTTGGGTCACTTCGAAAATTAGTTTTATAACGGTAAATGTAGAGAAAAACGTGGTTACATAGATTTTCACTTTGAAACGCGTATAACTTCTTCTCTTTCTAACGGATTTATATTATTCTTTTTTTCATTCGAAGAGTAGAATTTTTTCTTTCAAACAAGGTATGTACTTGGTAAATCAAAAATGTGTATAAGTCGTCCATTTCTTAACCGATTGTTTTGATTTTTCTCATTTTCGAAAGCTTATTTAATTGTCTTTCCCGTAATATAATAAAACTTATACGGCTTGATATCATAATTTCTTCGTACAGTCCGACGAAAAATAAATTTTGTCATTTTATGCGTATTTTTTCACATTTCAAGCACTGTAACTCAGCCAATCCTCAATCGATTTACCAAGTACATACCTTGTTTGAAAGAAAAAATTCTACTCTTCGAAAAGAATAATATAAATCCGTTAGAAAGAGAGGAAGTTATACGCGTTTCAAAGTGAAAATCTATGAAACCACGTTTTTCTCTACATTTACCGTTATAAAACTAATTTTCGAAGTGACCCAGAAAAACCAAAGGTATATTCGTGGTCCAGGGACTCCAACTAAACGGAATTGGTACATTAGATCCCCTGAAAAAAATTTTTTGTTTTGTATCACAGTGTAATTTTTGGTGGGGAGATTTCTTACCATATACGACTACAAAATACCAAATTTCAGCGAATTCGATTAAAAATGCGCTGAAGAACCTCAAAATATCGAAAATTGCAGGTACCCTTATATGGGGACTACCCGAAAAAATTGACCTCTATTTATAATTTTCTGTGGAACGATTTGCTACCCAATAATAACTGAAATTACTAAATTACAGACAATTCGGTGAAAAACTGGAAATTGGGAGGTACCCTTATATGGGGGCCACCAGAAAAAGTGGACCTATATTTATAATTTTTAGTGGGGAAATTTGGTACCCAATAAGAACCCAATGTACCAAATTTCAGCGAATTCGTTTGAAAACCGCGCTCAAGAACCCTAAAATACCGAAAATTGGGGGGTACTCATATATGGGGGCTACCCGAAAAAATTGACCTATATTTATAATTTTTAGTATAGAGATTTGCTACCCAATAAGAACTCAAAGTACCGAATTTCAGCGAATTCGTTTGAAAAACGCGCTCAAGAACCCTAAAATACCGAAAATTGGGGGTACTCTTATACAGGGGCTACCCGAAAAAATTGACCTATATTTATAATTTTTAGTATAGAGATTTGCTACCCAATAAGAACTCAAAGTACCGAATTTCAGCGAATTCGGTTGAAAAACGCGCTCAAGAACCTCAAAATACCGAAAATTGGGAGGTACCCTTATATGGGAGCTATGCCTAAACGTGGACCGATAAAGCCCATCTTCGAACCTTCCTGCAGACAAAAGACGACTCTGTGCAAAATGTTAGCGATCTATCTCATTTCGTTTAGACGCTAGAGTGATTACAAAAGACAGACAGACGGACATGGCTATATCGTCATAGAATTTTACGCTGATCAAGAATATATATACTTTATAGGGTCGGAAATGATTATTTCGATGTGTTACAAACGGAAAAACAAAATTAATATACCCTCCATTCTATGGTGGAGGGTATAAAAACGATAAATACATTTAGATTAAACAGTTTTTATACCCTCCACCATAGTATGGAGGGTATATTAATTTTGTCATTCCGTTTGTAACTCACCGAAATATTCATTTCCGACCCTATAAAGTATATATATTCTTGATCAGGGTAAAATTCTAAGACGATCTAGCCATGTCCGTCCATCCGTCTGTTTTAATCACGCTATTTTTCGAAGGAATTTAGATGGGGTTCTGAAATTTTGCATAGGGTTGTCTTTTGTCTGCAGGCAGGTCAAGTTCGAAGATGGGATATATCGGTCCACGTTTAGGCATAGCTCCCATATAATGGTACCCCCAAATTTTCGGTATTTTGGGGTTCTTGAACGCATTTTTCAACCGAATTCGCTAAAATTTGGTACATTGGGTTCTTATAGGATACTAAATGTCGCCGTCCATCCGTCTGTTGTAATCACGCTATTTTTCGAAGGAATTTAGATGGGGTGCTGAAATTTTGCATAGGGTTGTCTTTTGTCTGCAGGCAGGTCAAGTTCGAAGATGGGAATATCGGTCCACGTTTAGGCATAGCTCCCATATAATGGTACCCCCAAATTTTCGGTATTTTGGGGTTCTTGAACGCATTTTTCAACCGAATTCGCTAAAATTTGGTACATTGGGTTCTTATAGGATACTAAATGTCGCCACAAAAAATTATAAATATAGGCCCACTTTTTCTGGTAGCCCCCATATAACGGTACCTCCTAATTTTAAGTATTTTGGGGGTTTTGGTCGTATTTTTCCACCGAATTGGCTGTAATTTAGTACTTTGAGTTCTAAATAGGTTCCAAATCACTCCACAAAAAAATTTTGAATATATGTCCATTTTTTCTGGTAGCCCCCATATAAGGGTACCCCCAATTTTATTTTGGGGTTCTTGAGCGCGTTTTGCAACCGAATTCGCTGAAATTTGGTACATTTGGTTTTTATTGGGTACCAAATATCTCCACTAAAAATTATAAATATAAGTCCATTTTTTTCTGGAAGCCCCTACATAAAGGTACCTCCAAATTTCGGCATTTGGAGGTTCTTGAGCGCGTTTTTCAACCGAAATCAATGAGATTTGGTATTTTGTAGCCGTATATGGAAACAAATCTCCCTACCAAAAAACTACTACCTACTAAAAATTATAAATATAAGTCCTTTTTTCTGGAAGCCCTGGTACCCCCAAATTTCGGCATTTGGAGGTTCTTGAGCGCGTTTTTCAACCGAAATCACTGAAACAAATCTACCTACCAAAAATTATTAATAGTCAACCCCTTTTAGGCGTAGTCCCCATATAACCCCATTTTTTATATTAATATAATTATCTGATTTTTCTGCGTTTTGGGTTTGATTCTAACACTCTGTTGTAATCATTTCACCTGCGAAGGATATCGAGATAAAAACTAGAACGTACGGCTCGATAATGAACTATATGTGAACTATAGTATAGGTCAATTTTTTGTTATGTTCCCTATATTTTCATTTCAAGTACCTGTCAGTATATCTATGGTGGAGGGTATCCAAAGTTCGGCCCGGCCGAACTTAACGCTTTTTCACTTATTAGTAATTAATACAAGAATTTAATTTTATACAAAATTTAATTATCATTTCCGGTAAATGCATCTGAATGACACCATTCCTATATGAGGTGATTTTTAATTAGTAAGCACTATCTGACGCTATGACATTCGTGTTTCAACCAAAAGCCCTCAAGGCTGGTAAGTATTAACTTGCCACCCGTTGGTGCACATTACACTCAATAAAACTAATTTTATTTAATATCAGAATATTACTTAAACTTATCCTTCCTGCACTGATATGATATGAATAGAATCCCAACCGCCTGACATGCTTTCATAGTAAAATCCCAGGTATGCAGTGATTTCAATGAAATCATTAAGTTTAGTATTCAATAATTAAACAGTTGAATAGTGAAACGTGATGTGAACGGCAAGGATATCGTTTATTGCTGCGTTATGCTGCCAGTAGTAGTAGTCATCGTAATGACCCGTGACATTTTACTTCTAACGTAAAGCTTTTTCATATCCCCGCCTCCACCTGCCTTACCGGCATTCACTTCTAAATCCATAAGAGATTAGCGATATTTTACATTAATTATTTGCATTGTATGATGTTAGCCATGAGAGTTGAGTGCAAAATGCAACGCCGCTGCCGCTGTTAAATGTCCTGTTGGGTGGTAAACGCCATCTAAAGATGGAAGGAGGGTCGGAGGTAGTAGTTGAGAACTTTGTTAATTCTTTGTGGGCTATATAAAAGCTGCGAGTGTAGAATTGCATTGCATTTCATTCATTACATATTCAAAGAATGTTCTATGCATATTACAAATAAACATTTGTTCGCACAATGGTTAACTTTTTAGCTTTTCTTTTTGAGTTTCTTCAACATAATACCAATAGGCGTTTTTACCAATAGGTGTTTTTAATATCCGTTGTAGTTGTGTTACTGTAGATATCATAAGCATTTAAAAGTCATCAGGGCAAACAATTCCTAGTGAAATTTATAAACAAATTATAAGTGCTTTGAGCGATGAATTGCCATTCTCGAAAATTTGCGTTTTCTCAATCTCTAATCAGGAATTATTAATAGTTTAACCAAAGAATTGGTTATATCTTGTATTTTCTCACCAACAACACGGTGCAAAAAAAACTGCTCTCGGGCCGTATAAAATTAAATGCCTATATAGAATGTAGAATGTTACAACCCCCAAAATCCCAAAAAGAACACCCGGCTTTTCAGATAAAAATATAAATGTACGGAAAATAAAAAAAGCGCACTCATCCACAGCTAACATTCATTGTGATGTCTAAATAGAACGCTTCATTTAAATATTCGCAATGTTAGCCTCTAAACCTCTCTGTGTATTCAGCATATATTATCCACGTAAATAAAGGCGTAAACTGTAACAACAGCAACGATGTTTTCGACTTTTTGCGGCAGATGCGTTAGTTAGAATATTTGCATACTTTGGCATAGTGGCTTAATCTGTACGTGGTAACAACTGTTAAGCTATGATTTAAAATAGATAGGTGCATAATTTAAGAAAAACAAGAAATGTTGCCGCCAAAACGTGGCATACATAATTAGTAATTGGTATTAAATTGGCAAAATCGTGTGACGTATGCACTAGGTTTGTGTGAAAGGTGAAATATTTTAGGTAACGATTTTTATAAAAAAAAAACAAGTAAAAAAGCGCTAAGTTCGGCCGGGCCGAACTTTGGATACCCTCCACCATAGAAATACTGACAAATTTTTGAAATGAAAACATATGGAACATACATATAACTACAATTCTTCCAATCGATTGTTGTAAACCAAATAGAAAATTCAGCAATTTCAATGGGGGTTTTCCTAAAATCTCTAAACCCTAAAATGTTGACATATATTAATAACGCATGGTACGGTGAAACATGTGTATAAAATGCTGAAAATACTCCAATTTAGAGGGGAATATTATATATGAGGCATACTAAAGCGGAACCAATATTGACAACATTTTATAGGAATTAGCAACTACTTGGTGTTTTTATTATATAAGGGGTTAGGCCTAATTAAGGACCGATGAAGTTCAAGTTCCAAGCTAATATTTTAGTTTTGAATCCCAATACCGTCCATCACGCTAAATATTAAATAGGTAGGATGTTTTATATAGGATCTGGTCCTAAATGCGGGTCGATACAGTCCATTCTCACGTTTTAGTTTTTATGTCGATATCCCCCGAGAGAAAAATTATTACAACATATGGCTAAATCGACTACATCGTTTTAGAATTCCATACTATGAGGGGTATGATATGAAAATTTCCTCTACCGAATATCCCCCTACTGTGGTGGAATACAGCTATATGGGATAACCCCAATACACGGAAAAAATCAGCTAACTATTTTAAAATAAACAAGTGAAAAAGCGTTAAGTTCGGCCGGGCCGAACTTTGGATACCCTCCACCATAGATATACTGACAGGTACTAGAAATGAACATATAGGGAACATACCAAAAAGTGGATCTATGCCGACATTTCTAAAAACGGATTATGTAAACCATAATACAAATTTCAGAAATTTTTAATGGATAATTATAACCTTAGCCTTATGGCTAATGAGGGTGTATACACATTAACACGGTGAAAATGTGCCTTTTCGAAATATTGGTTCTAGACCCCATGTTTCTTTGGACAAAATCCGTTTCAGAAAATTTAGATTTCATCCAAACTTTGCCCATCTTATTAAATTCGATTGAAAAACGTACTCAAGAAACCCAAAATTCCGAAAATTGGTGGTACCCCTATATAGGGGCTATCCGAAAAAATGGACCTATACTCATAATTTTTTGTGGAGAGATTTGCTACGCAATAAGAACCCCAAGTACCAAATTTCAGCGAATTCGGTTGAAAAACGCGTTCAAGAACCCCAAAATACCGAAAATGGGGGGTACCCTTATATGAGGGCTACCCGAAAAAATGGACCTATATTTATATTTTTTTGTGGAGAGATTTGATACTCAATAAGAACTCAAAACACTAAATTACAGCCAATTCGGTGAAAAATGCGGTCAAAACCCCCCAAAAAATGGAAATTGGGAGGTACCGTTATATGGGGGCTACCAGAAAAAGTGGACCTATATTTATAAATTTTAGTTGAGAAAATTTAGTATCCAAAAAGAACCCATTTTACCAAATATCAGCGAATTTTGTTGAAAAACGCGCTCAAGAACCACAAGATACCGAAAATTGGGGGTACCCTTATATGAGGGCTACCCGAAAAAATGGACCTATATTTATAATTTTTTGTGGAGAAATTTGATATCCAAAAAGAACTCAAAATACTAAATTACAGCCAATTCGGTGAAAAAATGGGAGGTACCGTTATATGGGGGCTACCATAAAAAGTAAACCTATATTTATAATTTTTAGTTGATAAACTTGGTATCCAAAAAGAGCCCATTTTACTAAATTTCAGCGAATTTGGTTGAAAAACGCGCTCAAGAACCCCAAAATACGGAAAATTTGGGGGTACCCTTATATGGGAGGTATGATTAAACGTGGACCGATCTTCGAACTTGACCTGCCTGCAGACAAAAGACGACTCTATGCAAAATTTTGGGGCTCTCTCTCAATTCGTTTAGACGCTAGAGTGATTACAACAGACAGACGGACATGGCTATATCGTCATAGAATTTTACGCTGATCAAGAATATATATACTTTATAGGGTCGGAAATTATTATTTCGATGTGTTACAAACGGAAAAACAAAATTAATATACCCTCCATACTATGGTGGAGGGTATAAAAAGGGCGTTATATGGGGACTACCCCAAATTTTTGGTAGGGAGATTTGGTACCATATACGACTTCAAAATACCAATTTGCAGCAAATTCGGTTGAAAAACGCGCTCAAGAACCCTAAAATACCGAAAAAATGGGGGTACCCTTATATGGGGGCTACCCGAAAAAATTGACCTATATTTATAATTTTTAGTGGGGAAATTTGGTACCCAATAAGAACCCAATGTACTGAATTTCAGCGAATTCGGTTGAAAAACGCGCTCAAGAACCTTAAAATACCGATAATTGGGGGGTACCCCTATATGGGAGCTATGCCTAAACGTGGACCGATAAAGCCCATCTTCGAACTTGACCTGCCTGCAGACAATGGACGACTCTATGCAAAATTTTGGCGATCTATCTCAATTCGTTTAGACGCTAGAGTGATTACAACAGACAGTTAGACGGTCAAACGGACAAACAGATGGACAGCCGGACATGGCTATATCGTCATAGAATTTTACGCTGATCAAAAATATATATGATTATTTCGATGTGTTACAAACGGAAAAACAAAATTAATATACCCTCCATACTATGGTGGAAGGTATAAAAAGGGGGTTATATGGGGACTACCCCAAATTTTTGGTAGGGAGATTTGGTACCATATACGACTACAAAATACCAATTTGCAGCAAATTCGGTTGAAAAACGCGCTCAAGAACCCCAAAATACCGAAAATTGGGGGGTACCCTTATATGGGGGCTATCCGAAAAAATTGACTTATATTCATAATTTTTTGTGGAGAGATTTAGGACCTATAGTACCCAATGAGAACCCAATGTAGCAAATTTTAGCGAATTCGGTTGAAAAACACGCTCAAGAACCCCAAAATATCGAAATTTGGGGGGTACCCTTATATGGGGGCTGTCCGAAAAAATTTACCTATATTTATAATTTTTAGTGGGGAGATTTGCTACCCAATAAGAACTCAATGTACCAAATTTCAGCGAATTCGGTTGAAAAACGCGCTCAAGAACCCCAAAATACCGAAAAATTGGGGGTAGCCTTATATGGGAGCTATGCCTAAACGTGGACCGATAAAGCCCATCTTCGAACTTGACCTGCCTGCAGACAAAAGACAACCCTATGCAAAATTTCAGCACCCTATCTCAATTCCTTCAGACTACAACAGACGGACGGACATGGCTAGATCGTCTTAGAATTGTACCCTGATCAAGAATATATATACTTTATAGGGTCGGAAATGAATATTTCGATGGGTTACAAACGGAATGACAAAATTAATATACCCTCCATACTATGGTGGAGAGTATAATAAAACAGCAGGAGAGGCGAAATATCCCGTATATGATTATAAAACCCCTTTGGAATTGATTTGGTCTTAGGTTTCATACTATAAATCGTAATAAAGTTGGATTTTCGAACTCAAAATATACTAAACAAATTTTGTTCATCAGTTTTCGTATAAGGTCCTCAAAGACAAAACGCGGTATTCATATGTTTTAAAATTTTACCAATCCTAGTTTAACCAGTAAGGAAAGTAGTGAAGTCGGACGGGGCCGACTATATGATACCCTTCACCACTTTACGCATATTCAACAGATGAATCCTTCCAGACGTCGCATTTTTAAAGGACCAGTAAAATGAAAGTGGATCCATAAACATGCCATTCTGCAACCGATACAAAGTTTTTCATTTGGTCAGATATAGAAGTGATATCTAAATCTGAACCGATTTCAGGAAACACACATCTTTTTAGAACATTACGCTGTGCCAAATTTCATGCAAATCGAAACATATATAGGGTCTTTGGTGCACCACTTACATTAAATCGGACGAAAATATATATGGGAGCTATATTTAAATCTGAGCCGTTTTTCAGGAAACTTGGCACACATCATTCTAGACCTAATTCATTACACTGTGCCCAATTTCGTGCAAATCGAAAGATATTAAGGGACTTTGGCACACCATTTACATTAAATCGGACGAAAATATATATGGGAGCTATATCTAAATCTAAACCAATTTTCAATACACTTAATACACATCATTCTATACCTAATTCATTACGCTGTGCCAAATTTCGTGCAAATCGAAAGACATATAGGGACTTTGGTGCACCATTCAGATTTAAACCGGACGAAAATATATATGGGAGCTATATCTAAATTTGAACCGATTTTTCCCAATTTCAATAAGGTTCGTCCTTGGGCCAAATAAGTGACCTATGCCAAATCTCATCCAAATCGGATCATAAATGCGATCTGTACTTTGTTCACAAAAATACACGTACGGAGGTTTTCAACCGAATTGGTTGTTATTTTGTGTGCTCATTGTATAGCATTATATTTTTGATAATTTTTTTTAGTCAGTGTTAATTTTAGTGTTAAATGTCACTATATTTTACAATGTTGTCGGGGTAGTGAGGGTTAGTCTGTCTTTATTATTTCATAAATTTAGACGAACATTCTGGTAAAAACGTTTTTTTTTTACTCCTAACCGAAAATGTTGAAGAATTAATTGGCGCTACTTAACATAATCTTATTGTTATGCTGTTCCTAACGGACGTTCATTACAGTATAAGTATACAATTTTTATACATAAGTGTTGGCGTGGGCAGTGGCAAATATATTAAAAAAAAACCTCTCAGTCTGATTCCCTTAAAGATGCCAAGGCAATAAATCATACTTGCAACAATACCAACGCCAATGTTAATAAGTAAAAGTTACGACCCTGCAGATATTTTTTGCTGCCTTGTCATCTATAGCTGTGCGATGCTACATGAAAACTTGATGTATCTTTGAATGATTGTTCATCATGAAGTTGATGTCATTTATTTGGCAATGTGCTTGGAAAATAATATCAAACTGATACTAGTAAATATGCAATGACATTTTTAGGATGTATGTTGAAATAACTATAGCTTTGATCATAAATTTTTATAGAGTTTATACGAGAAGCTACACTTGTAGAACAAATTTAATGCCAGATTATTCCAAATTCGTTGAAAATTATGAATAGTAAAAATGTAATAAATGCTAATGCTATACATTTATTAATTATACCCTACACAACTGTGTTGTCAGGGTATTATAGCTTTGTGCAGCCACAAGAGTTTGTAACGCCGCGAAATATTGGTCCTAGACCCACCGATCGTCATAGCTCGACAAGCTGAGTCGATCTAAACATGTGTGTCCGTCCGTCTGTCCATTATAATTTGTAAACACGATACAGGCCACAATTATAGACCAATCTTCACGAAATTTTGCATGTAGGATGGGTTCTGGCCAATGAAGTCCTCTATCGGTTAATATTTAGGGGATGAAATTGACCAAATGCTTAGTTTTTGTCGGTTTTTCTGGTCGATCCAGAGGCCGCAATTATGGTCCGAACATCGCGGAAATATAGTGCTGATCGCTTTGAAATTTTTCATGATGTTGCTGTTGTGGTCAAGCACAACTATACTTTTCGGTGATGATTAGATAATAATTTTGGGATGAAGTGGACCGAAAACTTATTTTTTTGTGTTTTCTTGAGTCGATCTATCACAACCTACCGTGAAGGAAATGTGGACAAGTAATTAGAAGGGCTTTACAGAATATTAGTAATATTGGGAAAATATGTCAGTGTAAGGAAGAGGTGCTGTTGACCTCTAATAGGGAAAGTGGGTGCAAATATCACGAAATATTGCCCAGGCTCCGATTAAATATCCGCAGAAAGTTAGAGTTCCGTGGTAGGTGTGTAGGGTATCGAATGATAAGCCCGTCCGACTATACTGCTCCGCTCACTGGTTTTTTTCTGCCTTATGTTAACAAGGATTCTACTCTGGAACCCTTTAGTACCTACTTATAGCCATATCGCTTAGAAGTGATGGTCAATCCAATTAAAATGAGACATAGGATTTATATGGAAGAAATGTCCAAACATTGATATATATTGTTCTGGGAAGAAATTTTAACTCCCGGATCTTTAGTAATATATGATAACGGTTGATATAAAGTCAAAATATTTTTAAAGTTATACATTAAAAAGTCAGTACGGAAAGTTCAAAAGTCGGACGGGCCAAGATTTGCTAATATGTACAATCTCTTATAGATAGAACAGACATAGCATCTTTGGAGAACCATTGAAATGGAATCGGCCGAAATTATATGTGTGATCTGCATAGGTATTTGAACACATACCATTCTGATATCTATAAAATAGCAAGTCAATCGTGCAGACATGGATTCTTTGATATTTGTATCAAATCGAATTATATGGATCGAATCAAATTATATATGGAAGCAATATGTAAATCAACAGTTAGTTGAGCAACCGTGGCATACAACATTTGATATGCTGCAGCACAGTGCGTTGTACACAGTTTCATCTCGCTAGGATAAACCTTTATTATTTGGTGTTAGTTTTACATCTGCATATATTTTACAAAATCCAATATGCGTTGTTTGTGGCTCCAATTTGATGCCCTGAAATTTTTCCCAATCGTAAAAACTTTAGTTATTTGTTACAACATTAAGATAAAATCTGATGGAATTATATATGGAAGTTATATCTAAACCTAATCCAATTTCAACAAATTTCAATCCAATACAATCTGCAATATTTTATGTAAAGCGAACAGACATGAGCTCCTCGGTGCACCATTTGCATGAATTTGGAAGAAAATATATTATGGGAGATATATCTAAATCTAAATTTCAACAACACTTCGACCTAACTCAGTACGATGCGCAATATTTTGTCTCAATTGGACAAATCTTGAGATTTTGATGCACCATTTATCTAAAATCGGACCGTATATGGGAGCTATATCCGACTTCAATGAAACTTAGCACACTCTATCCAAATTATGCCTTAATCGGACAACAATTGGGAGTTGAAATTTTATATAAAATCAAAGGAAGCTATGGGAGTATTATCTAAATCCTAACCGATTTAGACAAAACTTCACAGACATCGAATTGGACCTAATTCAGTACTCTGAGCAAAATGTTGTCTCAATCGGAAACATATTGGGGGTTTGGTGCAACATTTACCTAAAATCGAATGAAACAATATTTGGTAGCTATATATAAATCTGAACCAATTTCAGTGAAACTTAACACCCTCTATCATAGTCTCAGTTTCATGCGTTGTGTGAAATTTGATATTGGTTTGCCTGTTACAAATATATGCACAAAGACATTATACCCTGTATCATAGTTTGTTGAAGGATATAAAAAAAATATTTCAAATCCCTTTAAAATCTGATGGACTCCAATCGCCTGCATCGTGTGGAATTTAGCTCCGCTACACATTTAATATCGGTAATCACTGTACAATTTTGAAATTAGTATTCAACATTGGCTTCTGTGTGAATGTCTGTATTTTTTAGATAATTCGCAACAATTTGGATTTTCGCTTTTTCGCTACACTTCCATTTATTTTATTTCTGCGCTGCACGTACAAGTTTCTTACAATTGCTGCTGATGCTGTTGTTGCATAATTCTGTATATATTATTATACCCTTCACCACACTGTGGTACAGGGTATTATGTCTTTGTGCATATGTTTGTAACAGGCAAAGGGAAACGAAATAGAACCATGGTTCCTTTTGAGAATATGCATGCATAGAATCACTTTTTAAGTCGATTTATGCATGTCCGTCCGTCTGTCTGTCCATGTATTTTTGTGAGCAAAGTACAGGTCGCTTTTGTGATCGAAATTCGATGAAATTTGGCACAGCACATTTGTTTGGCCCAAGGACGAACCCTATTGTAATTGGGAAAAATCGCTTCAGATTTAGATATAGCTCCCATATATATTTTCATCCGATTTAATGTAAATGGTGTACCAAAATAACTATATATTTTTCGATTTGCACGAAATTTGGCATAGCGTACTGAATTGAGTATAGAATGATGTCTGCCAAGTTTCGAGAAAATCGGTACAGATTTAGATATAGCTCCCACATATGGTTTCGTCCGATTTCATGCAAATGGTGCACCACATCCTATCCCCTATTATCCCCTAAAAAGAATTTTGTCGGTAAATGGAGGAATAATGAAGTTATAGCTTATGAAATATGATAGATTTTATATAGATTATCTACAACGAAAATCATCGGAAAAATTATTAACGTTTCAGATATTGTATTTAAAAATCATGTTGAAAATATCTAAAAATTTTAATCGGAAATTGTAAACGTAATGCTTTAACAAAAAAAACAGTAAGGAAAGTAGTAAAGTCGGACTGGTCCGACTATATGATACAGAGAGAGAGAGAGAGAGAGAGAGAGAGAGAGAGAGAGAGAGAGAAAGAAAGAAAAAGAAGAAAGAAGGAAGTCCTTCACCACTTTGAGTATATTGTACATATGTATCCTAACAATTGCATGTCTATGTTCCCCCTTTCTCTAACCTATCCTAACTTTAATTTCAGTCGAGCAGATTTAGAGCCGTCTGCGTAACATGGGGAACATTTATGGAAAACGATTTATACCATTCGGTGCGCCGTGTTGTTAAAACTATAATCTATATGTGGGAGCTATACCTAAATCTGAACCGATTTTCACGAAAATTAACACACATCTTTCTAGACTTAATTCAGTACGCAATGCAAAATTTTGTGCAAATCGAAGGATATATATAGGGAACTTCGCATATGTGGGAGATATGTCGAAATCTAAACCGATTTTCCCGAAACTCACCATTTGTCATTCTAGACTCAGTTCAGTACGCTATGCCAAATTTCGTGCAAATCGAAGGATATAAAGGGACGTTGGTGCACTAGTTACCTAAAATCGGAGAGAGCTATATATATGAGAGCTATATCTAAATCTCTTATGTGCAAAGTTACAAACATTAACAAGCATTGTTATTGATTTACCAGCCCAATGAAAATCTTGAAAAATAAAAATCGAAAATGGGGGGTTCCCTTAATAATATACAATACAAGACTTTTCCGTGTAAAATTAAAACGTTTGCATGATTTAACGTAAATACTCTGCCCGGGAAGACTAAAATCAAAAAGGAAAGAAGAGCTCTTAGCCTATAATCGGCCAAGAGGGTCAAATATCCCAACAACATTGCCCAGACTCGGGCAGAGAGTTAGAGTTCCGTGGTAGTTGTGTTGGGTATCATATGGTCGGCCCCGTCCGACTATACTGCTCCGCTCAGTGGTTGGTATTGCAAATGTCTTATATCGGTCCAAGTTTTAAGA
Organism: Musca vetustissima; assembly: GCF_032173495.1. Taxonomy (NCBI): domain Eukaryota; kingdom Metazoa; phylum Arthropoda; class Insecta; order Diptera; family Muscidae; genus Musca; species Musca vetustissima. The sequence continues at coordinate 23,612 of NW_026885088.1, read as the reverse complement.
TTGTCCCATATAACCGTATTCCTTAATGGTCGATATTTTGAAGCTTTTAGACACGTTTTACAAATCAATCAGTAGAAAAATTTCCAAAAACACTTTATCCATTGTGGTTCACTCTTTAGGGTGGTGGTCTTACGTATAATGCTACACCCCAATTTTCGGTATTTTGGGGTTGTTGGGCAGGTGTGTCAACTAAATTGGCTGTATAATCTAATATTTATTGATTGATCATTGATCTTTTAAAAATATGAAAACTCATTTTAGGGTTAAATACCTAGTGTCCTTGATATCGATTCAGATTCCATATATAATTTCGATGTCAATGTTGCTTCGAAAAGACGACTTCGGCCAGTATACATATGTAAAATATACCCAAAGTGGTGAAGGGTATCATATAGTCGGCCCAGTCCGACTTTTCTACTTTCCTTACTGGTTTGTTGTTGAGTTGTTGTTGTTATTGCTGGTACATTTTAAATGAGCTAGTCATGTAACAAAGGCCAAGCCAACGAAGAACTGTTTTTTTTATTTTTGTTCAAAGCACGACCAGCTAAGAAAAGAACAAACGCCACCATGACAACCTTTGCCATTGAAAGCTTTAGAAAAAGTTTTCCCCATTTCTGTCCGAAACTGTTTCGGATGCTCAGAGTATTTTGTTGGTGTTGTTGCTGCTGTTTCTTACTTACTTTTTGTAGCAATGCATCAGCGTAAAGATACCAAACACATCATTAATTTGTACGAGAATTCTGAATTGAGAAAATAATTTTTGTAAGCAACCATGCAATGCATAATTTTTCGTTTTCTGTAGCATCACAGCAATTTTAATCTTTATTCGCGCTTCAAGTAGCCGAGGTAATTACAATTGTAAAGTGCTGAGCTGTCCAATATATTTTTAGAAATGCAAACATAATGCTTTGTGGAATATTCCGTTGTGTTTATATCTTTCATCATAAGTTGGGGTGTATATTAAATCGTCTGTTTGAAATCGCAGTAGATGTTTAACCCTTTGACGTATCAATTAGCGCAACGAAGTTCGCTTCCAACTGTTAGCATACAACATGCACTAAGCAAACCGGTTTTGATGCAAAATTGATAATTAGACAACTGATTTGCATTAGACTTTGTACTCAACTGCAACAATTTTTTTTGTTCACATTATTAGCTGAAAATAACGGGAAAATTGCACTCTTTTCATCAAATGTACACTTCTACACACCACGAGTTAGACTCGTGATAATCAATTTAGGCACAGAAATTGTACCACGAGTCAGACTCGTGGAAATACGTCAAAGGGTTAAATGTTTAAGATACAACTTTAAAAGCTTGCACATACATTGTCACAGCTTTTAGGATGTTACGTATTGCTTAGCTCCGAAATAAAGGTTTCGAAACATTTTCCGTATTTTGAATGTGGTGCTATTTTCACACCAATGGGACCATAATTTGGCAATCACTACTTGGATGATGAATTTGCAGAAAGATTCACATTTTGGCATATTTCCTGCCCTTTTTTAGCATTTAGATGGTTGCAGCAAAATTTTGTAATTAATTATCCTGGGTTCATGGAGGATAAAAAACATATTTGCAGAACATTTTCGAAGGTATATATATTCTTGGTACCTATATCCGCCGTTTTATTGGGCGGAATTGAACATGGATGGGCTCATTAATATTCGGCAAGTAAAAAAACTAAAATCACGCGGGGTGCAACGGCACTTGAGTGGACCTTCTTAAACTTAGACTTAGATTATAAGAAAAATCAAAAAAAAAAAACAATAAGGAAAGTAGTAAAGTCGGACGGGGCCGACTATATGATACCCTTCACCACTATTGGTATATTAAACAGGACTATCAAAAATTGGATGAAATAAAATATGTCATATTTATCTAAATGTGAATCTACCTAGATCTATCCATAAAGTATGTAAATCGACTTCAAACAAATATAAATAGGTCATCCGTTGGGCTATGTCTGTACTTCTAGAAAACGCAACTACGTAATTATATGCTCAATTTTGTACGTTGTGCAAACTTTGATGTCAATCTGACTAACATGAGGAGTTTGATGCCCAATTTACTTGAAATCGGCCGAAAATATAAATGGAAGCTCTATCCAAACATTAAGCGATTTCAAACAAACTTGTCACAGGTTAGGTTATACTAATTTGAGAACGTTTTGTTCCTATCAGCCTATTGGATCCTTGGTGCGTCAATTACTTATAATCAATCTATAATAAAAGGGAGCTATATCTAAATCTGGACCGATTTTCAGTACGTTATGCCAAATTTCGTGCAAATCGAAAGATATATAGAGACTTTGGTGAACCATTTACATGAAATCGGACGAAACTATATATGGGAGCTATATAGAAATCTGGACCGGTTTTCTCGAAACTTGGCAGACATTCATTCTAGACTCAATTCAGTACGTTATGCCAAATTTCGTGCAAATATAAAGATATTTAGCGACTTTGGTGCACCATTTACATGAAATCGGACGAAACTGTATATGGGAGCTACATAGAAATCTGGACCGATTTTCTCGAAACTTGGCAGACATCTTTCTAGGCTCAATTCAATACGTTATGCCAAATTTCGTGCAAATCGAAAGATATATAGGGACTTTGGTGCACCATTTACATGAAATCGGACGAAACTATATATGGGAGCTATATCTAAATCTTGACCGATTTTCTCGAAACTTGGCAGACATCATTCTAGACTCAATTTAGTACGTTATGCCAAATTTCGTGCAAATCGAAAGATATATAGCAACTTTGGTGCACCATTTACATGAAATCGGACGAAACTATATATGGGAGCTATATCTAAATCTGGACCGATTTTCTCGAAACTTGGCAGACATCATTCTAGACTCAATTCAGTACGTTATGCCAAATTTCGTGCAAATCGAAAGATATATAGCGACTTTGGTGCATCATTTACATGAAATCGGACGAAACTATATATGGGAGCTATATAGAAATCTGGACCGATTTTCTCGAAACTTGGCAGACATCTTTCTAGGCTCAATTCAGTACGTTATGCCAAATTTCGTGCAAATCGAAAGATATATAGCGACTTTGGTGCACCATTTACATGAAATCGGACGAAACTATATATGGGAGCTATATCTAAATATGGACCGATTTTCACGAAACCAAAGGAACCATGTGTCTATCTCGTTTCCTTTTGCCTGTTACAAACATATGCACAAAGACATAATACCCTGTACCACAGAGTGGTGAAGGGCATAAAAAACACCGAAAATCCGGCTTCAAAATTTTGGGTGGATGCAGTGATTATATCGAAAATACATACATTAGAACCATGCTGTCCATGGTATATTCTGCAACTTAGTCACTGATCACATGTACGTGCGTTATGTAGCTTAGCCACAAATCAGGAAGGAACACAAAAAAACTCGTTGGCTTCAACACATATTCACCCATTTTTATACCCTCCACCATAGTATGGAGGGTATATTAGTTTTGTTTTTCCGTTTGTAACGCATCGAAATAATCATTTCCGACCCTATAAAGTATATATATTCTTGATCAGCGTAAAATTTTATGACAATATAACCATGTCCGTCTGTTGTAATCACTCTAGCGTCTAAACGAATTGAGATAGAACGCCAGCATTTTGCATAGAGTCGTCTTTTGTCTGCAGGCAGGTCAAGTTCGATGATGGGCTATATAGGTCCACGTTTAGGCATAGCTCCCATATAAGGGTGCCCCCAAATTTTGAGTATTTCGGTGTTCTTCAGCGCGTTTTTCAACCGAATTCGCTGAAATTTGGTAAAAATGGGTTCTTTTTGGATACCAATTTTCTTCACTAAAAATTATAAATATATGTCCACTTTTTCTGGTAGCCCCCATAGAACGGTACCTCCTAATTTTCAGTTTTTGGGAGTTTTGACCGCATTTTTTCACCAAATTGGTTCAAAGAGCCTGTCGTAATCATTTAACCTGCGGAGGATATCGAGATAAAGTTAGAACGTAAGGTTCGATAATGAACTATACATGAACTATAACCCGCATTTAAGCCTAGCACCTGTGTGGGAGGTATCAGAGGGAGTGGATCGATAGTCCACATTTTCGAACCTGAACTAAGTTTGGAAGAATAATAAGATAGGCACAGGTTGGATGAAATCAACATTTTCTGGAACATGGTTCACATTATTGTTTTGGTATTTTCCCTACATTTTCATTTCAACTACCTTTTAGTATATCTATGGTGGAGGGTATCCAAAGTTCGGCCCGGCCGAACTTAACACTTTTTCACTTGTTTTACATTACCACCATCACAGCTTCCACGCAATATGTTCACATTTCGCGAGTTATAACCTTGCAAACCTCAGTTTCAAGGAATTTAAAAATGTTTGTAATTTCCTTTATATTGAAAATTTTAAAACTCCAAGAATCAGGGATGCCAAATTAACGCTCTTTTCGATGTCAAATGCAGAAAGTCTAAATGTTTTTTTAATCAGTCGCTTTCCTAAATCCCATTACAATATTCTCACACAGTTTCTAAAATTTCAAATAATTTACACTTCACTTCGATGACATAATTTTCCGTCATAGAAAAGGGAAACTATTTTTATTCTGATGACAGGAATACATGCGCGTGATGTACAATATTGACAAACATTGGTTACCAGCTCACGCATAGACGACAATGACATAGCCGTTATTGTCACCATTAACGCTATCATCGTAATGACATGGCGATGCTACTGATGAGCTCGATTCATTATCATTATTACCCGTATAAAGTGTTAATGCATTCATCATCATTACTAGCTTCATCGTCACTCCTCGCTGTCGCAAAAAACACGTACACCTCACCCAGGTATATCATAATGAGGGACATAAAGGAAAATGGGAAAACAGGAACGTAATGCTATTAAAATATATTGTAAAAAAATAAACTTCTACGTCAACATTGATTTACCCAATTCGTATTAGATCATCATTAATGTTTTACAATTTGGAGGGGACTTCTATTTTTGTAAAAATGATATAGTCCTTAATGTGTTTTGCCTGATGTTACACATATTAAGGAGCAGATTTTTACGTGGGCTACGCTGTAATATCAGATAAATGACTAGAACATTAATGTTACATCGTATATATTACATCATTTGAATTTTAATTTTGTTTTCAGAGAATAGGCTTAAGCTGCTTTTCCCACAGAGACATAATAATTTTTCAAAGCATTAGTTCAAGCTCATAGACCCTCAGATAATTATCTCAGCGGAGCTGAAGTGGTACAAATCAATAAATCGAATATATCGGCTTTAACATGGCGAAGCCCAGGCTTATTTTGGTCCCTCTTTCATCTCAATTGTGGATACTGACCTCCCCGCGGTGCCACCTGGGGAGCTATTATCATCACCCGATGAAATAGTGAGCTAACATGTGCCGCGAGTTCACCCATAAGAACTATAAAAAAATGGGTTGAGGTGTCGGGTTAGTTGCTCACTCTCGGAAAACCCAACCTACTATGAAAAAGCAAATAAAAAGAAAACCAAACCCCCCTAATGTTGACGACCCCCGCAAACGTATAAAGGACCACGATCTGCGAATCTGCACTTGGAATGTGCGCACGTTGTACAGAACAGGGGCATTGTTCGCTTTGGCGGATATACTCAAGAAGTACAAAGCCGATATTATTGCCTTACAGGAAATGCGATGGAAAGGGACAGGCGTAAGTAAATCAGACGATTACGCCCTGTATTATAGCTGCCATGAAACGAGACATGAATTTGGCTGCGGATTTATGGTTAACAGGAGAATAAAAGACCTTGTCTCCAGATTCACTCCAGTAGATGAACGAATTGCTATAATCCGTATAAAAGCGAAGTTCTTTTACATCGGTCTAATTTGCGCCCATGCTCCGACCGAAGAAAAAGACGAACAGAGCGGCTAGAAACAGCATATGACCGTTCCCCTGGCCATGACATTAAAATTCTGCTAGGAGATTTTAATGCAAAAATCGGAAGGGAAAATATCTTTGGCACCACCGTCGGAAAATTCAGCCTTCATGAAGAAACATCCGACAACGGCATGAGGTTGATTGACTTCGCGGCAGCGAAAAACATGGTAGTTAGCAGCACCAGATTCAAACATCTCGATATACACAAGGCCACCTGGATTTCTCCTGATCAAGTAACGATAAATCAAATTGATCATGTTGTGATAGACAGAAGGCATTCATCCAGTGTTTTAGACGTCCGATCGATCCGAGGAGCGAATATCGATTCGGACCATTACCTTGTGGCAGCCAAGGTACGCACCCGTCTTAATGTTTCAGCAATGGTGCGATCTAATACAACACGGAAACTCGACGTCGAAAAGCTGCAAAAACAACAGGTAGCCGAGGTCAACTTACCCATCTGCTTGAAGAAAGCACTTCTTGTCCCGATAATAGTATAGAAGCACAATGGCAAAGAATTGCCCACTCCCTACAAACTGCAGCAAAAAGAACAATTGAGTACCAAAAATCACCACCAAGAAACCCATGGTACGATCAGGAGTGTCGTAATGCTACTGATGTGAAAAACGAAGCGTATAAAGCAACCCTGCAGACAGTAGCAACACGTAACGTGATGGGGAACTATCGGGAGAAAAAGAGAGAGAAGAAACGTGTTTTCAGAAAAAAAGAAAGAACAAGAAAAACGTGAGCGTGAGCAAATCGAGATGTACAGGAGTCAGAATGAAGTCCGGAAATTTTATCAACGAGTAAAACACCAAACCGAAGGCTTTGGTGCAGGCACATCCTCCTGTAGAGATGAAGAAGGAAACCTGGTGATAGATACAGACAGCGTGTTGAGGATCTGGAAGGAGCATTTCGAAAAGCTACTAGTATCAAATAGTGGAGATGAAGAAGATACCCCAGAACCAATAAGAGATGATGGTATAGAGTGTAGACCACCTAGCCAAGATGAGGTCATAAAATCAATTAATCGGCTCAAGAACAACAAAGCAGCAGGAGCCGATGGGTTACCAGCCGAACTATTCAAGACTGGTGGCCACATGCTGGTCAGGAGCATGCACCAGCTGATTAGCACAATTTGGCTAGATGAATGCATGACCAATGATTGGAACCTCAGCATCCTGTGTCCCGTGCACAAAAAAGGAGACAAGACGATTTGTGCCAACTATAGAGGAATAAGTATCCTTCCCATCGCATATAAAGTGCTATCCAGTGTGCTGTGTGAACGATTGAAGCCAATGGTCAATGACATCATTGGACCATACCAATGCGGCTTCAGACCTGGCAAATCCACCATTGACCAGATTTTCACTTTGCGCCAAATCCTGGAAAAGACCCACGAAAAACACATCGACACATACCACCTATTTGTCGACTATAAAGCCGCATTCGACAGCCCTATCCGTTCAGAGGTGTTTAAAGCCATGTCTACCTTCGTCATTCCTTCAAAATTATTACAGCTATGCAGGATAACTTTATGTGGCACAATGTCAGCAAGGACCTATCGGTGTCCTTCAATACCGAACGAGGATTCAGACAAGGTGGCAGTTAGTCGTGTGATCTTTTTAACATCCTGCTGGAAAAGGTCGTACGAGACGCAAAGGTGAACAGAAATGGCACTCTGTAGACCAAACAACATCAGTTACTCGCCTATGCCGATGACATCGATATAATGGGTCGAACATTGCGAGCGGTAACAGCCACCTTTGAACAATTTAAAAAGGAGTCTGCCAAAGTGGGTCTGGCAGTAAACGGCGAGAAGACCAAGCTGGTGGTATCAACGCGCAAGACGTCCAGTAGACTCGAACCAACTGTGGAACTTGAGAACTACAGCTTCGAGGTAGTTAAAGACTTTATATACCTTGGTACCGCCATAAATAAAACGAATAATATCAGTTTTGAAATTCGGAGAAGGATTGTGATGGCCAATAGATGCTACTATGGTCTAAGTAAGCAGTTTAGAAACAAGACCACCTCTCGCCAGACCAAACTAACACTTTACAGGACGCTGATACTACCCGTGCTATTATATGGATCAGAAGCATGGGTACTTGCGCAAGCAGATGAGGCAGCGCTTGGGGTGTTTGAGAGAAAAATTCTCCGAAAGATCTACGGGCCGATCTGCGTCGACGGTGAATATCGGCGTCGAATGAACCACGAGTTTCATAAAAATCGGTCCAGATTTAGATATAGCTCCCATATAAAGTTTCGTCCGATTTCATGTAAATGGTGCCCCAAAGTCCCTATATATCTTTTGATTTGCACGAAATTCGGCACAACGTACTGAACTAAGCCTAGATTGATGTCTGCCAAGTTTCGAGAAAATCGGTCCAGATTTCTATATAGCTCCCATATATAGTTTCGTCCGATTTCATGTAAATGATGCAACAAAGTCGCTAGATATCTTTCGATTTGCACGAAATTTGGCATAACGTACTGAATTGAGCCTAGAAAGATGTCTGCCAAGTTTCGAGAAAATCGGTCCAGATTTCTATATAGCTCCCATATATAGTTTCGTCCGATTTCACGTAAATGATGCACCAAAGTCGCTATATATCTTTCGATTTGCACGAAATTTGGCATAACGTACTGAATTGAGCCTAGAATGATGTCTGCCAAGTTTCGAGAAAATCGGTCCAGATTTAGATATAGCTCCCATATATAGTTTCGTCCGATTTCATGTAAATGGTGCACCAAAGTCGCTATATATATTTCGATTTGCACGAAATTTGGCATAACGTACTGAATTGAGCCTCGAAAGATGTCTGCCAAGTTTCGAGAAAATCGGTCCAGATTTCTATGTAGCTCCCATATATAGTTTCGTCCGATTTCATGTAAATGATGCACCAAAGTCGCTAAATATCTTTCGATTTGCACGAAATTTGGCATAACGTACTGAATTGATCCTAGAATGATGTCTGCCAAGTTTCGAGAAAATCGGTCCAGATTTAGATATAGCTCCCATATATAGTTTCGTCCGATTTTTTGTAAATGGTGCACCAAAGTCGCTATATATCTTTCGATTTGCACGAAATTTGGCATAACGTACTGAATTGAGTCTAGAATGATGTCTGCCAAGTTTCGTGAAAATCGGTCAAGATTTAGATATAGCTCCCATGTATAGTTTCGTCCGATTTCATGTAAATGGTGCACCAAAGCCCCTATATATCTTTCGATTTGCACGAAATTTGGCATAACGTACTGAATTGAGCCTAGAAAGATGTCTGCCAAGTTTCGAGCAGATCGGTCCAGATTTCTATATAGCTCCCATGTATAGTTTCGTCCGATTTCATGTAAATGGTTCACCAAAGTCTCTATATATCTTTCGATTTGCACGAAATTTGGCATAACGTACTGAAAATCGGTCCAGATTTAGATATAGCTCCCTTTTATTATAGATTGATTATAAGTAATTGACGCACCAAGGATCCAATAGGCTGATAGGAACAAAACGTTCTGAAAATAGTGTAACCTAACCTGTGACAAGTTTGTTTGAAATCGCTTAATATTTGGATAGAGCTTCCATATATATTTTCGCCCGATTTCAAAAAAATTGGGCATCAAACTCCTCATGTTAGTCAGATTGACATCATATTTTACACAACTTACAAAATTGAGCATAGAATTACGTAGTTGCGTTTTCTAGAAGTACACACATAGCCCAACGGATGACCTATTTATATTTGTTTGAAGTCGATTTACATACCTTATGGATAGATCTAGGTACATTCACATTTAGATAAATATCACATATTTTATTTCATCCAATTTCATGTTAATAGCCCTGTTTAATATACCCAAAGTTGTGAAGGGTATCATATAGTCGGCCCCGTCCGACTTTACTACTTTCCTTACTGTTTTTTTTAATAGAATGACGTAGTTGCGTGCGGAAGTACAGATGTAGCCCATATATGTTTCGAACCGACTTGGTGTTCCAAGTATTCGGCGGGTGCATATTTAATGTTTTAAATCGATTTACATAATTTTGTCCCATTGTAACAATAAACGGCATGTTTATGGATTGATATAAGGGGACCCCCCCATTCTCGGGGTCGACAAATTTTTTGACTTAATTCGAATCTACACTAATTCAAGAATGTCCCTACAAAATTTCTAGTGAAAATCTCAAGAACTCTTGAAGATATAGCCGATTTATTCTGTCAGCATCAAGTGACGGCTGAAGGGCTTCTCAAACTTTAAACGCGTTTTTCTCTAAACGAATGGCGGGCACGATAACTCAAAAACTAATAACCCAATCGATTCCAAATTTTTACACGTTTCTTTGTGCGTGTATAGCTATCGTATGAACTAGGATAAAGCCAATCGGTGAAGAACTTCCTTATGTTTTAACTTGGGTTTTGGTAAAAATTACCGATTTTCCTAAAATGTTTTTTAAAGGTCCGCCATTTTGTTAATTTTAGAGAGAAATCAATAATCCTAGTTCATACGAGAGCCAGACATGTACTCTTTCTAACACCGTTGGAATTTTCGGATCCCGATGTTCCAGTGAGGAGTTATTATGCCCGCCATCAAAAATAAGGACTTTTCTTTAATTACAAAAAACAACAACAAAACACTAACAACATTTTTTGGTAAATTATTTTTCTTCTCTTTTACATCTTCAAATAAGCGTAACTAACAATAAATTGAAAATTGTCTTTTTGAATGAATATTGTGAATGTCAATAAACTACATGTGTTGACAAAGTTTTACACGTCTGCGGTCAAAAAAGGAGCTTCTATTAACAAAATTTGTTAAAATCATATGCAATATCACCCTTTCGGGCATACTTTTTTTTTGACATGTTTATAGTTTTAATCCAAAACAGTTTTTTGCTTCTCCTACACAATTGTGCTTTTGTTAGTTACGCCTTTTTGCATTTTAGCTAACGATATGCAAAGTTACATACCTTAACAAGCATTGGTATTGATTTACAAGCCTTTCTTGAAAAATTAAGATCGAGAATGGGGGGTTTCCTTAAGTCGATTCACATTTAGATAAAAGTCACATTCTGTTAGGATGCATCTTTTTAATATACCCATAGTGGTGAAAGGGTATCATATAGTCGGCCCCGTCCGACTTTACTACTTTCCTTACTGCTTTAATTTGGCGAAAAAACCACATCTTTGTAAATTGTAACCAAATTCTGTTATATTACTTCAGAACGCCCGGTTCATAAAGTTCAGGAGTAATTATGTACGAAAGAATCTGTTATGCTCATCCCGGCAACCACCCTCTTATTTTAACGTGCATTTATTAGTTCACTAACAACAGTAAAATACCTTAAGCACAAAATTTATAGCATACCCCTGTACACAAAACCACTGTAATCTGGAGAGTTTTTCTTTCATTTCGAATTTGTAATAAATTTTCTTGCTTCTTTGTAGTCGATAACCTTAAACTTTTAATTACAGCAAAAGTATTCCGTGTGATTTCTTGACATTTCAACAGTCATACATACATACATCATACATCAACCACGAGCTGCGTTCTGTGTAAAGCAAATACAACACATCCCTCCATCCACATACACGTATACGTGCCTGCTGAATGATATTAGTGTTTGCAGCAATAACCTGTGAAAAGACTCTAAGGATGTTTGAACAGATGTTCTGCCCGTGGTTAACTCGGTGTGAGAAGATTGTGGCCATGGCTGATGGTGAAAGTCGAACTAAAACGTATCACATGAATATAAATTTTGTGTTTAAAACTGTTCACAATTTACGTGTTGCCATTATCGCAAAACATCTGGGAAATGACGGAATGTCAATCTCGGGAGAAGGTGCCGATTGAGTTGATCTAAAAAACAGTTTTTTCGTAAGGGGGAAAATGCGAAATGGCACAAAGTCATGAACAAATACTTGTTACGTGTTGGAATTATCCTATCTATCAAAAAGTATCAATAAGTGACCACGTTTCGGAGAAGCCTCCATTATTCGTTTTTTGGTAACTTTAGGCACGTTATTCAACCCAAGTGGCTTCAATTTTATATTTTGAATTCTCATTGGCCAGTAAATCTCACTACCAATAATTACACTGTGATACAAAATAACAAAAAAATTTTTTTCAGGGGTTCTATTGTACCAATTCTGTTTAGTTGGAGTCCCTGGACCACGAAAATACTTTTGGTTTTTCTGGGTCACTTCGAAAATTAATTTTATAACGGTAAATATAGAGAAAAACGTTGTTTCATGGATTTTCCATTTGAAACTTGAATAACTTATTTACTTTATAACGGATATATATTATTCTTTTTTTATTTCGAAGAGTACAATTTTTCCTTTCAAACAAGATATATATTTGGTACATCGGTTGAGTATTGGCTGAGTTACAGCGGTTGAAATGTGAAAAAATACGCATAAAATGACAAAATTTATTTTTCTTCGGACTGTACGATGAAATTATGATATCAAGCCATATAAGTTTTATTATATTACGGGGAAGAAAATTAAATTAGCTTTCGAAAATGATAAAAATCAAAAAAATCGGTTAAAAAATGGATGACTTACACACATTTGCGTATTGATTCTATGCATATTCTCTAAAGGAAATATTGGTCTGTATCGTTTCCTGTTACAAACCGTTATGTTTGCAACAGGCAAAAGGAAACGAGATAGACCCCTAGTTCCTTTAGAGAATATGCATAGAATCAATACGCAAATGTGTGTAAGTCATCCATTTTTTAACTGATTTTTTTGATTTTTATCATTTTCGAAAGCTAATTTAATTTTCTTCCCCGTAATATAATAAAACTTATATGGCTTGATATCATAATTTCATCGTACAGTCCGAAGAAAAAGAAATTTTGTCATTTTATGCGTATTTTTTCACATTTCAACCGCTGTAACTCAGCCAATACTCAACCGATTTACCAAATATATATCTTGTTTGAAAGGAAAAATTGTACTCTTCGAAAGAAAAAAAAAGAATAATATAAATCCGTTATAAAGTAAATAAGTTATTCAAGTTTCAAATGGAAAATCCATGAAACCACGTTTTTCTCTATATTTACCGTTATAAAATTATTTTTCGAAGTGACCCAGAAAAACCAAAGGTATTTTCGTGGTCCAGGGACTCCAACTAAACAGAATTGGTACATTATAACCCCTGAAAAATTTTCGTGTCGCACTGTGTTATTAATATTTGTACTTTTGATCTATGAGATATCAATTCTTCCCACTAAAATATTTTCGGTATTTTAAAAGTTATAACCACAACCAAATTAACTTTAAATTGCGGGGTTTTGAAGACTGGAAATATACATATAATTATCAATCTAGGTCAAGGTTTGCACATATCCCTCATACAGAAGTACCACCCTATTTTCGGTATTTTGGATGCTTAAGACGCATTCTCTGCGATATTTTATTTATATTTATGCGGACAATTTTCTACGAAGGTCTATGTTTGGATATGTCATAAATATAAACATTTCGTCGTATTTGGGTACTTTTATCGTTTTATAACCTTTTCCCAGCAAAGTGGCTGTAATTTAAAAATATGTGTGCCTTTTTTCGATGTAAATTCATATAAAGTGAATAAATAACATTTTATCCCCCCACGTCGCCAACTTAGGTTCATGATTTTTACATCGCTCCTTGGTTTTTGAATCCAATATCAGGCGAATTGTATGTTCGATTTGAACCGAAGTTGGGACCTGTCTGCCCTCTCCTCCAAAAAGATTCAATATTATATAATCTTGTAAAGTTAATTTAAGGGAACCCCACCCATTCTCGATTTTAATTTTTGAAGATTTTCAATGGGCTGGTAAATCAATACCAATGCTTGTTAAGGTTTGTAACTTTGCACATATATATTTGAAGATTTAAAAGAGAAGAAAAATAATTTACAAAAAATTTTTGTTACTGTTTTGTTGTTGTTTTTTGTAATTAAAGAAAAGTCCTTATTTTTGATGGCGGGCATGATAACTCCTCACTGGAACATCGGAATCCGAAAATTCCAACGGTGTTAGAAAGAGTACATGTCTGGCTCTCGTATGAACTAGAATTATTGGCTTCGCTCTAAAATTTACAAAATGGTGGACCTTTGAAGAAATATTTTTGGAAAATCGCCGATTTTTGACCAAAAACCAAGTTAAAAAATGAGGAAGATCTTCACCGATTGGCTTTATCCTAGTTCATACGAAAGCTATACACTCCCAGAGAAACGTTGCACAAATTGGAACCGATTGGATTATTAGTTTTTGAGTTATCGTGCCCGCCATTCGCAAAAAAATGTTTAGAGAAAAACGCGTTTAAAGTTTGAGAAGCCCTTCAGCCGTCACTTGATGCTGACACAATAAATCGGATATATCTTCAAGAGTTATTGAGATTTTCACTTAAAATTTTGTAGAGACATTTTTTAATAAGTGTAGATTCGAATTATATCAACAAAAATTTTGACCCCGAGATCATCAATTCGTTTTTTAAGGGGACCCCCCACTTAAAAAACGAATTGATGATCATTACATCTGAAACATCTTTGATAAACACATATACCCTATATAAAATGAATAATAAAACCTTTGTTTAAATTGAAGACCTTCTCCAAAGACTGTTTTACTTGTTTCAGAAAATTGTAATATGCACCACATTTCAATGCGTCAATGTGAAATTGAAAAACAACAATTTTATTTTGGGATAAAACCGGGGCCGACTATATGATACCCTTCACCACTATGGGTATATTAAACAGGACTATTAACAGAAATTGGATGAACCTAGATCTATCCATAAAGTATGTAAATCGACTTCAAACAAATATAAATAGGTCATCCGTTGGGCTATGTCTTCACTTCTAGAAAACGCAACTACGTAGTTCTATGGTCAATTTTGTGCGTTGTGAAAAATTTGATGTCAATCTGACTAACATGAGGAGTTTGATGTCCAATTTATTTGAAATCGGGCGAAAATATATATGGAAGCTCTATCCTATTTCAGAACGTTTTGTTCCTATTGGTTTCTTGTTGCGTCAATTACTTAAAATATGTGAGCTATATATGTGAGAGCTATTTAGAAATCTGGACCGATTTTCTCGAAACATGGCGCACATCACTCTAGGCTCAATTCAGTACGTTATGCCAAATTTCGTGCAAATCGAAAGATATATAGGGACATTGGGGCACCATTTACATGAAATCGGACGAAACTATATATGGGAGCTATATCAAAATCTGGACCGATTTTCTCGAAACTTGGCAGACATCAATCTAGGCTTAGTTCAGTACGTTGTGCCGAATTTCGTGCAAATCAAAAGATATATAGGGACTTTGGGGCACCATTTACATGAAATCGGACGAAACTTTATATGGGAGCTATATCTAAATCTGGACCGATTTTCACGAAACTTGGCAGATATCATTCTAGACCTAAATGATTAGGCTGTACCAAATTTCGTGCAAATCGAAGGATATATAGGGACTTTGGTGCACCATTTACATGAAATCGGACGAAACTATATATGGTAGCTATATCTAAATTTGGACCGATTTTCACGAAACTTGACAGACATCATTTTAGGCTCAATTCAGTACGTTATGCCAAATTTCGTGCAAATCGAAAGATATATAGGGACTTTGGGGCACCATTTACATGAAATCGGACGAAACTATATATGGGAGCTATATCTAAATCTGGACCGATTTTCTCGAAACTTGGCAGACATCAACCTAGGCTTAGTTCAGTACGTTGTGCCGAATTTCGTGCAAATTAAAAGATATATAGGGACTTTGGGGCACCATTTACATGAAATCGGAAGAAACTATATATGGGACCTATATCTAAATCTGGACCGATTTTCATGAAACTTGGCAGACATCATTCTAGACCTAAATGATTAGCCTGTACCAAATTTCGTGCAAATCGAAAGATTTACATTAAATCGGTTAAATATATATATGGGAGCTATATCTAAATCTGAACCGATTTTTCCCAGTTTCAATAGGGTTCGTCCTTGGGCCGAATAAGTGACCTATGCCAAATTTCATCCAATTCGGGTCATAAATGCGACCTGTACTTTGTTTACAATTTAACACCAACAGACGGACGGACGGACATGCATAAATCGACTTAAAAAGTGATTCTATGCATATTCTCAAAAGGAACCATGTGTCTATCTCGTTTCCTTTTGTCTGTTACAAACATATGCACAAAGACATAATACACTGTATCACAGTGTGGTGAAGGGAATAAAAATAAATAAATAAAAATGCTAAAAAACACGCTAGGTACTTACTTAGCTGGCTTGTTACAGAACGGTTGTTCCATAAGCCGAGCTTAAAAAAGATTTCCAAGCGCGTCGGTCTTGTACGCAAGTCCACAAATTTGAAAGACCACGTTCCAAAATGTTGTTTTCTACTTGGTCTTTCCATCTAATTCGTGGCCTTCCCCTTTTGAGCTGGGGCATTTTCATTCATCCGCACAACATGGCCTAGCCACCGTAGTCGCTGCAGCTCAATACGACTGACTATGTCGATGTCCGCGTATAAATTGTAAAGCTCGTGGTTCATTCGACGCCGATATTCACCGTCGACGCAGATCGGCCCGTAGATCTTTCGGAGAATTTTTCTCTCAAGCACCCCAAGAGCAGCCTCATCTGCTTGCGCAAGTACCCATGCTTCTGATCCATATAAAAGCACGGGTAGTATCAGCGTCTTGTAAAGTGTGAGTTTGGTCTGGCGGGAGGTGGCCTTGTTTCTAAACTGCTTACTTAGACCATAGTAGGATCTGTTGGCCATCACAATCCTTCTCCGAATTTCAAAACTGATGTCATTCGTTTTATTTATGGCGGTACCAAGGTATATAAAGTCTTTAATTACTTCGAAGCTGTAGTTCTCAAGTTCCACAGTCCGAGTCTACTGGACGTCTTGCGCGTTAATACCATCAGGTTGGTCTTCTCGCCGTTTACTTTCAGACCCACTTTGGCAGACTTTGGCAATGGTGGCTGTTACCGCTCGCAATGTTCGACCCATTATATCGATGTTATCGGCGTAGGCGAGTAATATGTGTTGTTTGGTGTACAGAGTGCCATTGCGTCTCGTACGACCTTTTCCAGTAGCATGTTAAAACGATCACACGACAAAGTGTCACCTTGTCTGAATCCTCGTTCGGTGTTGAAGGGCTCCGATAGGTCCTTTCCTACTTTAACTGCTGACCTTGTGCCACTTAAAGTTATCCTGCATAGCCGCATTAATTTTGCAGGAATGCCGAACGCAGACATGGCTTTAAAGACCTCTGAACGGATAGGACTGTCGAATGAAAATCTGGTCAATGGTGGAATTGTCAGGTCTTAAGCCACATTGGTATGGTCCGATGATGTCATTGACCATTGGCTTCAATCGTTCACACAACACACTGGATAGCACTTTATATGCGATGGGAAGGAGATTTATTCCCCCATAATTGGCACATATCGTCTTGTCTCCTTTTTTGTGCACGGGACACAGGATGCTGAGGTTCCAATCATTGGGCATGCATTCCTCTAGTCAAATTGTACTAATCAGCTGGTGCATGCTCCTGACCAGCATGTGGCCGCCAGTCTTAAATAGTTAACCCATCGGCTCCTGCTGCTTTGTTGTTCTTGAGCCGATTAATTGCTTTTATGACCTCATCTTGACTAGGTGGTATACACTCTATACCATCATCTCTTATTGGTTCTGGGGTATCTTCTTCATCGCCACTATTTGATACTAGAAGCTTTTCGAAATGCTCCTTCCAGATCCTCAACATGCTGTCTGCATCTGTCACCAGGTTTCCTTCTTCATCTCTATAGCAGGATGTGCCTGCACCAAAGCCTTCGGTTTGGTGTTTTACTCGTTGGTAAAATTTCCGGACTTCATTCTTACTCCTGTACATCTCGATTTGCTCACGCTCACGTGTTTCTTGTTCTTTATTCTTTTTTTCTGAAAACACGTTTCTCCTCTCTCCTTTTCTCCCGATAATTCTCCAGCACGGTACATGTTGCTACTGTCTGCAGGGTTGCCCTATACGCTGCGTTTTTCACATCAGTAGCATTACGACACTCCTGATGGGTTTCTTGGTGGTGGTTTTTGGTACCCAATTGTTCCTCTTGCTGCATTTAGTAGGGAGTGGGCAATTCTTTGCCATTGTGCTTCTATACCACTAATGCACAAAATAATACGATAGCGGTGATTGCCAAACACATTTTCTCTTTGGCTCTCTTTGCGTCAGTCATTTTTGTTGATGATCTCTCAGTTACGCTCTTACGCAATTACTCTTAATTTAGTTCTGTTCAACTCTGTTCTATACTATAATCGAGACAAGAAGTGCTTTCTTCAAGCAGATGAGTGCGTTGAGCGGAGTAGGCCTCGGCTACCTGTTGTGTTTGCAGCTTTTCGACGTCGAGTTTCCGTGTTGTATTAGATCGCACCTTTGCTGCAACATTAAGACGGCTGCCACACCTTGGCTGCCACAAGATAATGGTCCGATTCGATATTCGCTCCTCGGATCGATCGGACGTCTAAAACACTGTCTATCACAACATGATCAATTTGATTTCTCGTTACTTGATCAGGAGAGATCCAGGTGGCCTTGTGTATATCGAGATGCTTGAATCTGGTGCTGCTAACTACCATGTTTTTTGCTGCCGCGAAGTCAATCAACCTCATGCCGTTGTCGGATGTTTCTTCATGAAGGCTGAATTTTCCGACGGTGGGGCCAAAGATATTTTCCCTTCCGATTTTTGCATTAAAATCTCCTAGCAGAATTTTAATGTCATGGCTAGGGCAACGGTAATATGCTGTTTCTAGGCGCTCGTAAAATATGTCCTTAGTCTGTTCATCTTTATCTCCGGTTGGAGCATGGTCGCAAATTAGAATGATGTAAAAGAACTTCGCTTATATACGGATTATAGCAATTCGCTCATCTATTGGAGTGAATTTGGAGACAAGGTATTTTTGTCTCCTGTTAACCATAAATCCGCAGCCAAATTCATGTCTCGTTTCATGGCAGCTATAATACAGGGCGTAATCGTCTGATTTAATTACGCCTGTCCCTTTACATTTCCTGTAAGGCAATAATATCGGCTTTGTACTTCTTGAGTATATCCGCCAAAGCGAACACTGCGCCTGTTCTGTACAACGTGCGCACATTCTAAGTGCAGATTCGCAGATCGTGGAAGTTTATGCGTTTGGGCGTAGTCAACATTTGGGGGGTTTGGTTTTCTTTTTCTTAGCTTTTTCATAGTAGGTTGGGTTTTCCGAGAGTGGGCAACTAGCCCGACGCCTCAACCCATTTTTTTATAGTTAAAACCAATCAGAGCCGTTGCTTGGTATCAATCATCCCCTGCGCCACCCACAAAGATAAGTTTTTTTGGTGCTAAACAAGTTTAAAAAGTGCTAAATCTAGCACTAAAAGTGCTAAACTGGCAACGATTTATTTTGCTGTTACAAACATATGCGCAAAGACATAATACTCTGTACCACAGTGTTTTGAAGGGTAAAAAAATAAATCTCCAAGGATTTTTCGTCCGACCACTACCTTTAAATGTCAACATAAAATTGTTGATATTTTTTTGTGAATTTCAACATGACATTTTTATTCAGGTTTTATATCTTGATTGGATATGTTTCATTTAAACAAGGGCATTGCCATCAATGAATGTTATTTGTTGGTCAATTATTTCCCCAAGACTTTGTATGATTTGTACAAAGATTTATTGATTCTGTGTCGAATCATATGGTAGGCCAATAATGATTTTATTGCTTGTCCAGAAAATGAAAATTTATGTACTACATTTAGTCCTGATTTATATTAGGCGAGTTTACTTGCGGCAATTATTATCGTTCCCTTTTGAACTTGCTCCATGCGTCTATACAAGGCAATTCGGTTTCGAAAATATTTCTTCTTTCATTTGATGTCAATAGTTTTTTCACATTTAAGGGGACCCCCCCCATTCTCGGTGTCAAAATTTCTTTTTTGATTTAATTCGAATCTACTCTAATTCTAGAATGTTCCTACAAAATTTCAAGTGATATTCTCAAGAACTCTTGAAGATATAGCCGATTTATTGTGTCAGCATCAAGTGACGACTAAAGGGCTTCTCAAACTTTAAACGCGTTTTTCTCAAAACGAATGGCGGGCACGATAACTCAAAAACTAATAATCCAATCGGTTTCAAATTTTGACACGTTTCTCTGGGAGTGTGTAGCTCTCGTGTGAACTAGGATAAAGCCAATCGGTGAAGATCTTCCTTATTTTTTAACTTAGTTTGTGGTAAAAAATGGGCGATTTTCCATAAAAAAATTTTCAAAGCTCCGCCATTTTGTTAATTGTTGTGTGAAGTCAATAATCCTAGTTCATACTAGAGCCAGACATGTCCTCTTTCAAACACAGTTGGAATTTTCGGATTCCGATGTTCCAGTGAGGAGTTATGATGCCCGCCATCGAAAATATGGACTTTTCTTTGAACCCAAAAAACAACAACAAATTTTGGTAAATTATTTTTCTTCCTTTTTAAATCTTCAAATATATATGTGCCAATTTACAAACCTTAACAAGCATTGGTATTCATTTACCAGCCCATTTAAAATCTTAAAAATAAAAAATCGAGAATGGGGGGTTCCCTTAAATAAGTATAAAATGTCAACAAATACGAAATACACAAAACGAATTGCCAGAAAATTGTCGGTACGAGCAATTTTTTTCCATTTCTATTCCCCTTGCCCCTCTCTCCTATAGTCAAAGACTTGCCGCAAGTAAACTCGCCTAATATAAATTGGGACTTAGCAGTGTTGTAAAAGAACATGTTTTCAAAATGCTTGCACAGCACAGAAATCTACCACGCATCAGTGTGGTATATTAGAGAAACATGGAACGAAATGAATGAATGTATCTGTCTTTCATTAATAAATAAAACAACAGCGAAATTTCAGTATACTAATACATTGATCGCTATAAGCGATATTAATACCGGTACATTGTGAAATCAAATTTTGAAATTAAATAAAATGAGCCCAAAAATGCGGATCAAACATAAGAAAAAGTTAAATATATATTTTCTTAGAATACATTTTTGCGTTGATCACAAATATATACACATACATGGGTTACAAACGGGAGAACGAACTTAATATATCTTCTATACAATGGTGGAGGTTTTACAACATTGTCATGTGTTAAAAATTTACACAAGAATTGTTATCGAAGTTAAGACAGATTTTTAACAATTTGTAACGGGATTCGTCCCTGGTCTAAATAAATGAGCTGAGCCAAATTTCATCACATTTGGACAATACATGCGATAGGATCAGATACAGGCTCTCTATTCATTATACCCATATATATATTCGTCCGATTTAATGTAAACGGCCCCTATATATCTTTCGATTTGCAGGAAATTTGGCACAGAGTAATGAATTAGGTCTAGAATGATTTGTGTAAAATTTCATAAAAATCGGTTCAGATTTAGATATAGCTCCCATATATATTTTCGTCCGATTTTTTGTAAATGGTGTACCAAAGTCCCTATATATCATTCGATTTGCACGAAATTTGGCACACCGTAATCAATTCGGTCTAGAATGATGTGTGTAAAATTTCATAAAAATCGGTTCAGATTTTAAGTAAATGGTGCACCGCACATGTGTGCGGGTCGGCCAATCTTTGGTTATTTAGTGCACATTAAATCGGACGAAAATATCTATTGGAGCTATATCCACATCTGAACCGATTTTCACGAAACTTAGCACACATCATTCTGGACGAAATTCATTTAAATTCAGTACCCTATGCCAAATTTTCAGTACTCTGTGCAAAATTTCGTGCAAATCGAATGATATAGAGGGACTTTGGTGTGTCATTTACCTTAAATCGGACGAAAATATATATGGGAGCTATATCTAAATCTGAATCGATTTTTCCCAATTTCAAAAGGGTTCGTCCTTTGGCCAAATAAGTGACTTGTGCCAAATTGCATCCAAATCGGATCATAAATGCGACCTGTACTTTGTCTACAATTTAACATCTACAGACGGACGGACAGACAGACGGACGGATGTGCATAAATCGACTCAGAAAGTGATTCTATGCATATTCTCAAAAGGAACCATGCGTCTATCTCGTTTCCTGTTGCCTGTTACAAACATATGAACAAAGACATAATACCCTGTACCGCAGTGTGGCGAAGGGTATAAAAATGGAATACCAAAGACTCAATTCTGCCCAATTGACAGGGAATTTTGCATAGATTTCAAAAGACATGTGTATGACTTGATTTAAATAGATATATAGAGCACACATTTAAGTTTGTTCGATTTCATGTCAGTGGTCCCCCAAAGATGTTACGTTTATTCTATCAAGAACTTAGTGTATCTACTTAAAATTTGTGAGTTTATTGTGAAATTTATATTTTTATATATTTATGATCCAACATCATTCATAAATCAATAAAATGCTTGATATATTTATGTTTATCTGTTTATATGTTTTAAAAAAATACGACTGTCTCTTTGATAAATAATAATACTCAAGTGACCATTTCGTTAAAAAAAAAAACAGTTTTAATGCATTTCTATCCAACATGTTTCACTTTTGATGATTTATTTGGTACGTTTGTCGAATAGACTCACACACACCAACCAATTTTTTATTCGATCTTATATTTTCTATGTTATTGTGTTTGTCTATATGAACGACAAACACAATCAAAAGTTTTTAAATCTTTATTACAAACAATAAATTTAATACGATTATATATATTGTTATTTAAAATTATTTTATAATAATTTAGGAGATTATTTTAGTATATGTTTTCTAAGGACGGCCTAGAAGCTTCATGCCTTCAGAAACATATTTAATTGTTAGAAATGTAAAAAAATGAACTAAATGACTAAATTTTATATAAAAGATTTATAAGTCTTAAACATTTTGCTTATTTTTGATGTGTCATAACAGTAGCTAGCAAGTTGAAGACGTGGAGTGAGAGTATTGGCTCATGGACCTTCTCTCACACGAGGAGATACAGGAATTCAGGTTGATATTCTTATTATTGCAGCACAATAGTTGTCGAGTAGTCAATAGGTAATAAATTTGTATTACACTGTAGTGTATTTGTGCATATGTTTGTAACAGATAGAGATAGACACATGGTTCCTTCTGAGAATATGAATAGAATCACTTTCTGAGTCCGTCCGTCTGTCCGTCTGAAGATATTAAATTGTAGACAAAGTACAGGTAGCATTTATGATCCGATTTGGATGAAATTTGGCACAAGTCACTTATTTGGCACCAAAGTCCCTATTGAAATCTCGGTTCAGATTTTCAGATGTAGCTCCCATATATATTTTCGTCGATTTAAGGCATAGAGTACTGAATAAGGTTCACAATGATGTGTGCCAAGTTTTGAGAAAATCGGTTCAGATTTAGATATAGCTCCCATATATAGTTTTGTCAATTTTTTGTAAATGGTGTACCAAAGTCCCTATATACCTTTCGATTTTCACGAAATTTTGCATAGTGTACTAAACTGAGTCTAGAATGACGTGTGTAACGACTCAATTGTCCATCGAATTGCTGGGGAAAGCTCCCGGCGGCCAGAGTCCGTCACAGAAATTTATTTCTGTCAGCGACAAGAGTAAGGAAAGAAGTCTGTTGTGTGTTTTT
>NW_026885087.1:0-62589 GCF_032173495.1 Musca vetustissima | reverse complement strand
CCGCGAAATTTAGCATGGAGAAGGGGATCGGGCCAGAGAATAAGCATGCATGTTTTGATAAAGATCGGTCAATATTTAGCGGGTCAAATGGACCCTGACTTTTGTGTGAAAAATGGCAAAATTTGTATTCTATGGCATATATATTTACTCCTGGAGGATGTAGACCCCAGGAGTTGATAGCATATCCAAGAGGAGTGGTTGGCCTTTAAATTGATACCAAATATAGTTATGTATCTACTCAGATGTGGGAGTTACAGTCAAATATTTACAGGTGCTTACGTATTCAGATATTATTTAGTAACCCATTACCACATTAGAGGGAGAAATATCGCGCTGATGGCTTTGAAATTTTTCATGAAGTTCCAGTTATAGTCAAGAACAACGCCTACAATTTTCGGTGATGATCAGGATACAATTTTGGGATGAAATGGACGGAAAACATAATTTTTTGTGTGTTTTCGAGTAGAGTATAATCCGAAAATCACAACACAAACCACCGTGAAGGTAATCTGGACAAGTAATTAGAAGGACTGTACTGAATATTCGAAAAAAGTAAGAAAGAATGTTGTTGACCTCTAATCGGACAACAGGGGGCAAATATCACGAAATACTACTCAGACTCAGAATAAACATCCTCAGAAAGTTAGAGTTCGTGGTAGTTGTGTAGGGTATCGTATGGTCGGCCCCGTCCGACTATACTGCTCCGCTCACTGGTTTTAAATTACATTTATTATAAAAAATTCACCAAATTTAAAAAAAAAAGTATTATTAAATGCACAGTTGCTTTTGTACTTGAAATTGGAAAGCGGTCAAAATGACCGCCTTCGGCGTTCTAATTTTTAAATTTTCAATTACGTTTCCATATGGTTTTTCAATTACCAAGGAAACTGTAAAAAAATCTCTCTTGAGTTTACTTCGTCTTCCTTCCGGCTTTAGCAACATTTCACAGTCATTTTTTATCTCTATCTCTCAGCTGAAGGTGTCTTGGTTTAATTTCATTTCAGTCTATTCATGGTAGAGCCAAGCAGAAGAAAAAGAACAAGAAGAAACAATGACACAACAAACGTCAAACACTTCAATGAATGGTAAAATATAAAAAGAGAAATCTCGTACCACTTCAAACATTTGCATTCATTCAGTCATTCATTCTCTGTTTCTTTATTTAACTGTGTGTTCAGATGACAGTGACATTTAACCTCCTTTTTTGGCCAACATTTCCAACTGTTTCCTTGGTTAAAATGAATATAAACACAACCCAAAAAACTTTTGTTGGACCACCAAACGAGATAGGGGTACGAGATGGTTGAGAACTAAAGTGTCGTTGTTGTTGGCTGGGTGAGTGGTGAAAGAAAGTAGGTGGTTTGCTGGCGGAAAAATCTAGGGGCTTGCCATGGTTTCGTCTCCTTTCTTGCCAAAAAATGGTGTGAAATGTAAAATATGTGCCAGCCTCGCAATTTGCTGCTGCTGCTGCTGGAACCTCCTGCTCCTGATGAGTGCCATGGAATTCTAGGCAAACGCAGCACAATGGCAATCTTGCATCTTGTCAGCAACAATTACTAAGTGCCCTCAACAAAAGCGTAACGAAATGTTTCTTTCGTTCGTTTTTTATACCCTACACAACTATGTTGTCAGGGTATTATAGCTTTGTGCAGCCCCAAAAGTTTGTAACGCCGCGAAATATTGGTCCTAGACCCACCTTTAAGTATACCGATCGTCATATCTCGACCAGCTGAGTCGATCTAGACATGTGTGTCCGTCCGTCCGTCCGTCCGTCCGTCTGTCCATTATAATTTGTAAACACGATACAGGCCACAGTTATGGACCAATCTTCACGAAATTTTGCATGTAGGATGGGTTCTGACCA
The DNA here is from genome assembly GCF_032173495.1 of Musca vetustissima. NCBI lineage: Eukaryota > Metazoa > Arthropoda > Insecta > Diptera > Muscidae > Musca > Musca vetustissima. The sequence goes on along the minus strand of NW_026885087.1, from coordinate 60,725 downwards.
ATGAAGACCCCTATTGTTTTTGGAAAAGATCGGTTAATGTTTAGGGGATGAAATGGACCAAAAACTTTATTTTTGTCGGTTTTTCTGGTCGCTCCAGAGGCCGCAATTATGACCCAAACACCTCGAATTTTTGCATGGAGAAGGGGATCGGGCCAAGGAATAAGCATGCCTGTTTTGATAAAGATCGGTCAATATTTAACGGGTCAAATGGACCCTAACTTTTGTGTGAAAAATAACAAAATGTTTATTCTATGGCGTATATATTTGCCACTGAAGGACATAGACCCGAGAAGTTGATAGTATATCCAAGAGGAGTGATTGACCTTTAAATTGATACCAATTTTATTGTCCTAGGTACTCGGATGCGGGAGTTACACTTAAATATTTACAGGTGCTTACGTATTCATATATTATTTAGTAACCTATTACCACACTGGAGGGCGGAAATATAGCGCTGATCGCTTTAAAATGTTCCATGAGGTTCCAGTTATGGTCAAGGACAACGCATAAAATGTAAGGTGATGTTCAGATAATAATTTTTCGGATAAAGTGGATCGAAAACTTAAGTATTTGTACTTTTCGAGTCGAAAAACGAACATCACAACACAACCCACGGGGAAGGGAATCTGGGCAAGTAATTAGAGAGGCTGTACTGATTATTAGTAACATTTGCTGACCTCTAGCCAGTCACAAGTGTGCAAATATCGCGAAATATTGCCCATTCTCAGAATATAGTACCACAAAAAATTAGATATTCTAGAAGTTGTGTAGGGTATCGTATGGTCGGCCCCGTCCGACTATACTGCTCCGCTCACTGGTTTCTGTTATGTTGTGAATGTGTTGGTGTGTGATTTCTTCGTCTTCTTAACATTTTTGTAGACTATTTCAACTATTTGCGCTTTATTTAACGTATTTATGCGAAAATAAAAATCTACCGACAAATATTGAGATTTTTATTGGGTTTATAAGTTAATGCCAAATAAGCTCCAATAAGCAAAAAGAATATATATATATATATATATATATTATTCATGGAGGAGTCGCTAAGTGTTTCCTATGTAAAATTGTTTGGGGATGATCAGAGAAAAAATTAAAATCTAACGACAGGAGTGTCTTTACTAAGGAGAATATATAAAAGAGCTGAATCTTGAACGGAGTCCTTATATGCGATCTAAAGGGAGCCAATATAAACTTGCTGAAGAAGGAAGTCTTGTAGGCGAGCTGAAGGTCTGAGCCTTTATAGGTGAGCTGAAGGTCGTGTGTATAGTCGGTATCGTCCTTATGGCGATCTGAAGGTCTGAGTCATTATAGGTGAGCTGAACGTCTGATTCTTTACAGGCGAGCTGAAAGTCTGAGTCTTTATAGGAGAACTGAAGGTTTGGGGCTTTATAAACAAGGAGTCTTTATAGACGAGCTGAAGGTCTGGGAGTATTTATATGCGAGTATATCGGGGAGTCTTTCGTATGCGTGCTGAAGGTATGTATTTTTATAGGTAAGCTTCAGACCGCGTGCTCTTTATAGCAGTACTGAAGGTTTAAAAATTTGTAGGCCAGCTGAAAGTTTGAGTCTTTATAGGACGGGAATGCTTAATGGCGAAATAAAGGCAGGGAGTCTTCGGAGACGAACTGAATATCAGGGATTTTTATAGGCAGGCTAAAGATCAGGGAATTTTTATAGTCGAGTGCAATATTAGGGAGCCTTTTATAGGAGAGCTGAAGCAGGGATTTGATTTTCGTAGGAATATATTTTCCAAAGGACTTTAGGCGAGGATTTTCTAAAGAATATATTTCCAAAGGATTTTTTTCAAAGGACTATCTAGGCTTAATATTTTAAAGCAATTTTTTTCCAAAAAGCGTGGTTTTTTAAACCACGTTTTTCCCAAAGGACTAACTAGGCTTTAGGCGTATGTTTTTAAAGCTAATATTTTTCCAAAGGACTATATAGGCTTTACGCGTAGATTTTTTAAAGCATTTTTTTCGGGTTAAGGTGTGGATTTTTTTAAGGAATTTTTTTTCCAAAGGACTATCTTGGATTTATACGTGGATCTTTTAAAGCAATTTTTTTCTATCTATGTTGTACACGTGGATTTTTAAAAGCAATTTTTTCAGAGGGTTTGTTCGGCCTTAGGTGCGGATTTTTTAAAGCAAATTTTTCAGAGGATTTGTTCGGCTTTAGGTGCGAATTTTTTGAAGCAAATTTTTAGTATTTAGGAGTACATTTTTTAAATCAAATTTTTCCACAGGACCAACTAGGCTTTAGGCCTGGATTTTTTAAAGCGAATTATTCAAATGGCGTGGATTTTTTAAACAACATTTTCCAAAAGACAGCTAGTCGCCAGATTTTTTAAGATGACATTTTCAAAGGGCTTGCATTTTTAAAGCAATTTTTTCCAAGGGACCAACTAGGTCTTAGGCGTGGATTTATTAAAGCAAATTATTCCAACGGGCACTATAGGCTTTATGCGTGGATTCCAAAGGTCTAGAAGGGTTTGAGGTGTGGATTTTTTAAAGCAATTTTTTCCAAAGGTCTGGAAGAGTTTAGGCGTGAATTTTTTAATAAAATTTTTTCTAACGGGTCAACTAGGCTCTAGGATTTTTAAAGCATATTTTTTCAAAGGATCAACTAAGCTCTAAGATTGGTTTTTTTAGCATTTTTTTTCAAAGTACTAACTAGGCTTTAGGAGTGGATTTTTTAAAGCATTTTTTTAAAGACCAGCCAGGCTCTAAATGTAGATTTTTTAAAGCAAACTTTTCCAAAGGACTACCTTGGCTGTAGGCGTGATATTTCGTCTATAGATACACCCCATTTTTTTCATGCTCAAGTTCTGTATATGAATCATCGATTGACATCTCTACTCCTTTACCCTGAATTGAATGCCACTGAGCCTCATACATAACTACACACAAATGTACGTGTATGTCAATACAGATAAATAAAAACGATGACATTTTGTAGAACTCGGGGTTTTATGCTATGCGACACTGTGGTTTTCCACACTGAGTCTCGAGTTAATTGTGTGAATTATTTACGCACTGCAGTGAATACAAAATACGAAATGATAGGTGGCTGGTTGGCTGCTTGGTTTCATTTCTGACCCAAAAACCTCACAGACTTGGGCCATTCGATATTTGTTAGATTCAATATTGGAACAAGAAAACGACACACACAAGCGATGGTTTGTGTGTGAGAAAGGGGTAGGGGTGCGGGTTCAAATAACCAAAAATCACAACTTGTGCTAATTGGCGCTTACCACAAGTGTAAATTGTGGGAGATAGTAGCGAAAATCAAATAATAAAAACAAAAAAACAAACGGCAGTCAACATTTGCCTGGGAATTGGTAGCGGTTTGGAAGTGGTAAACATTAGTCATCAGGTTTTGATCTTCTAATTAGTATGGATTGCTAATTACGATGGATGGCAAAGTAAAACTTTATTGATGAAAAGCCATGTCAAATAATTGTAATTAGCACAATGGCTAAAACAAACAAAGAAGACAACAACAAACTGAAAAAAGGCTGACAAAGTAAAAAATAGGTACTTTGCGTGGAGAAAAAATAAACAAGTCCTAAGTATATGGAAAAGTTCAAAATACTTTTATAATCAAATTTGGGTAATGGTTGTTTTTTGCGATAAAAAAAAACAATCGAAGTCAAATTGTTGTGTAAAATTGTTTTCTACTTTAACTTGGCAAGACAAATAATCTCAGCTGAAAAAATTAACAACTTTGTCTTAAGCCACAAATTGAAATCCAATTATCCTGACAGTTTGGAATGTGGTTAAAGAAATCTTTTATTTTATATGTTGCCTTTTACTAGAAATCTTTTCTTTTTGCTAAAACCACATAATTGTAAAAAGGATTTGCAATAAAACTTGATTATAAGGGTTGAATGGTTAGCAGCAAATGGGTTTCATAAGGTCATAAAATACAAAACGTAAATGGTCTGTTTTGTTGTTATTTTATGGGAAAGTTAAAACCCAGATAGTCCATTGCTAAATTTAAAAAAATTAGCTTTAAAAAATCCATGCCTAAAACCCAGATAGTCCATTGCTAAATTTAAAAAAATTAGCTTTAAAAAATCCATGCCTAAAACCCAGATAGTCCATTGCTAAATTTAAAAAAATTAGCTTTAAAAAATCCATGCCTAAAACCCAGATAGTCCATTGCTAAATTTAAAAAAATTAGCTTTAAAAAATCCACGCCTAAAACATAGATAGTCCATTGCTAAATTTAAAAAAAATTAGCTTTAAAAAATCCACGCCTAAAACCCAGATAGTCCATTGCTAAATTTAAAAAAATTAGCTTTAAAAAATCCACGCCTAAAACCCAGATAGTCCATTGCTAAATTTAAAAAAAATTAGCTTTAGAAAATCCCCGCCTATAACCCAGATAGTCCATTGCTAAATTTAAAAACATTAGCTTTAAAAATCCACGCCTAAAACCCAGATAGTCCATTGGTAAATTTAAAAAAATTAGCTTTAAAAAATCCACGCCTAAAACCCAGATAGTCCATTGCTAAATTTAAAAAAATTAGCTTTAAAAAATCCACGCCTAAAACCCAGATAGTCCATTGCTAAATTTAAAAAAATTAGCTTTAAAAAATCCACGCCTAAAACCCAGATAGTCCATTGCTAAATTTAAAAAAAATTAGCTTTAAAAAAATCCACGCCTAAAACCCAGTTAGTCCATTGCTAAATTTAAAAAAATCCACGCCTAAAGTCTAGATAGTCCTTTGGAAAAAATAGCTTTAAAAAATCCACGCCTAGATAGTCCTTCGGAAAATTTAGCTTTACAAAATCTACACCTAGATAGTCCTTTGGAAAATTTTGCTTTAAAAAACCCCACGCCAATAAAAGAATTGCTTTAAAAATGTAAAAGAAAAATTAACTTTAAAATACCCTCGCAAAGACTTGTTTTAAAAAATCCACGCCTAGGCAATTCTCTAAAAATATATCAGAATGTATTATTTCCCTCTATATTTTTAAGCATACATATCTTCAAACATTTCTCTCTCTTTTTTTTGTATGCCAAAATTTACTATCAACCATGCAACATTTTAACATTTTATTTAAGAGAATTTTTTTCCGGTCCTTACTCACATTACAAAAATTAACAGTCATACTCCCAGTACAACTGTAAACTAAAACCAGTGAGCGGAGCAGTATAGTCGGACGGGGCCGACCATACGATACCCTACACAACTACCACGGAACTCAAATTTTTTTCGGATGTTTATTCCGAGCCCGGGCAATATTTCGTGATATTTGCACCCTCTTGCCCGATTAGAGGTAAACAGCACCTCTTCCTCACACTTTTCCGAATATTACGAGTATTCAGTACAGCTATTGTCCAGATTCCTTTCACCGTGGGTTGTCTTGTGATGTTCGGCTTTCATTTGTGGTCTATAGATCGACTCGAAAATAACACAAAAAATTAAGTTTTCGGTCCACTTCATTCCAAAATTATTATCTGGTCATCACCGAAAATTATAGGCGTTGTCCTTGACCATAACTGGAACCTCATGGAACATTTCAAAGCGATCAGCGCTATAGTTCAGCTCTCCAGAGTGATAATGGGTTACTAAATAATATACAAATACGGAGATACCTGTAAATATTTAGGTGTAACTCTCTCATCCGAGCACATACAACAATATAATTGGTCTTAATTTAAAGGTCAACCACTCCTCTTGGATATAATATCAACTTCTCAGGGGTAAATATATATGCCATATAATACACATTTTGTCATTTTTCACACAAAAGTCAGGGTCCATTTGACCCGCTAAATATTGACCGATCTTTATCAAAACATGCATGCTTATTCTTTGGCTTGATCCCCTTCTCCATGCAAAATTTCAAGATGTTCGAGCCATTATTGCGGCCTCTGGAGCGACCAGAAAAACCGACAAAAATTTAGTATTTGGTCCATTTCATCCCCTAAATATTAACCGATCTTTCCCAAAAACAATAGGGGTCTTCATTGGCCAGAACCCATCCTACATGCAAAATTTCGTGAAGATTGGTCCATAACTGTGGCCTGTATCGTGTTTACAAATTATAATGGACAGACGGACGGACGGACGGACGGACGGACGGACACACATGTCTAGATCGACTCAGCTAGTCGAGATATGACGATCGGTATACTTAAAGGTGGGTCTAGGACCAATATTTCGCGGCGTTACAAACTTTTGGGGCTGCACAAAGCTATAATACCCTGACAACATAGTTGTGTAGGGTATAATAAGTTCAACATCAAATAGCAACAAATTATATTTGAAAATTTAAAAAAATTAGCTTTAAAAAATCCACGCCTAAAACCCAGATAGTCCATTGCTAAATTTAAAAAATTAGCTTTAAAAAATCCACGCCTAAAACCCAGATAGTCCATTGCTAAATTTAAAAAAAATTAGCTTTAAAAAATCCACGCCTAAAACCCAGATAGTCCATTGCTAAATTTAAAAAAATCCACGCCTAAAGTCTAGATAGTCCTTTGGAAAAAATAGCTTTAAAAAATCCACGCCTAGATAGTCCTTCGGAAAATTTAGCTTTACAAAATCTACACCTAGATAGTCCTTTGGAAAATTTTGCTTTAAAAAACCCCACGCCAATAAAAGAATTGCTTTAAAAATGTAAAAGAAAAATTAACTTTAAAATACCCTCGCAAAGACTTGTTTTAAAAAATCCACGCCTAGGCAATTCTCTAAAAATATATCAGAATGTATTATTTCCCTCTATATTTTTAAGCATACATATCTTCAAACATTTCTCTCTTTTTTTTTGTATGCCAAAATTTACTATCAACCATGCAACATTTTAACATTTTATTTAAGAGAATTTTTTTCCGGTCCTTACTCACATTACAAAAATTAACAGTCATACTCCCAGTACAACTGTAAACTAAAAGAATTTCAACATCAAATAGGAACAAATTATATTTGAAAAGTTTGGAATTTTTTATGTTTTACGAGAAACCTCTGTTGTCGTAACGACACTATAATTGTACGGTTTTGATAGTGCGACAACTTTAATTTATCCATAAGGTAAGGGTGAACAAAAAAAAAAAAAAAAAAAAACAGTGAGCGGAGCAGTATAGTCGGACGGGGCCGACCATGCGATACCCTACACAACTTCCATGAAAATCTAACTTTCTGTGGTTATATATTCTGGGCAATATTTCGCCGTATTTGCACACTTTTGACTGGCTAGAGGCCGTGGGTTGTGTTGTGATGATCGGCTTTCGACTCGAAAAGTACAAATAATTAAGTTTTCGGTCCACCTCATCCAAAAAATTATTATCTGATTATCACCTAACATTTTAGGCGCTGTCCTTGATATATTTCCGCTATATTTCCGTCCTCCAGTGTGGTAATAGCTTACTAAATAATATATGAATACGTAAGCACCTGTAAATATTTAAGTGTAACTCCCTCATCTGAGTACCTACGACAATATAATTGGTATAAATTTAAAGGTCTACCACTCCTCTTGGATATAGTATCAACTTCTCGGGTCTTCGTCTTTCAGTGGTAAATATATACACTATAGAATACAAATTTTGTCATGATTCACACAAAAGTTAGGGTCCATTTGACCCGCTCAATATTGACCGATCTTTATTCGCGGTGTTTGGGCCATAATTGCGGCCTCTAGAGCGACCAGAAAAACCGACAAAAATAAAGTTGTTGGTCCATTTCATCCCCTAAATATTAACCGATCTTTTCCAAAAACAATAGGTGTCTTCATTGGCCAGAATCCATCCTACATGCAAAATTTCGTGAAGATTGGTCCATAACTGTGGCCTGTATCAGACGGACGGACGGACAGATGGACACACATGTCTAGATCGAGTCAGCCAGTCGAGATATGACGATCGGTATACTTAAAGGTGGGTCTAGGACCAATATTTCGCGGCGTTACAAACTTTTGGGGCTGCACAAAGCTATAATACCCTGACAACATAGTTGTGTAGGGTATAATAAATAAAGTTTGCGAAACAAAATATTATTTTGTTGTACAATTTTCTTGTAATTAAAAGTTTTTACAAAATGTCAGATATTTACACCCTTCACCACAGGGTATTATGTCTTTGTACATATGTTTGTAACAGGCAAAAAGAATCGAGATGGACCCATGTTTCATTTTGGTAATATGCATAGAATACCTTTCTGAGTCAATTTTTGCATGTCTCTCCGTCCATGTATTATTGTGAACAGAGTACAGGTCGCATTTAGAATCCGATTTGGATGAAATTTGGTACATATCACTTATTTAGCCCAAGGACGAACCCTATTGAAATTGGAGAAAACTGGTTCAGATTTAGCTCCCATATAGTTTCGTCCGACTCTGGTAAATGGTACAACAAATTCTCAATACTGGTCCGATTGAGACAAATTTTTGTACAAAGTACTGAATTAGGTCTAGATTGATGTATGCCAAGTTTGCTTAAAATCGGTTCAGATTTAGATATAGCTCCCATATATAGTTTCGTCCGATTTTAGGTAAATGGTGCACCAAACTGCCAATATTGGCCCGATTGAGACAAAATTTTGCACAGAGTATTGAATTAGGTCTAGATTGATGTATGACAAGTTTGGTTGAAAACGGTTCAGAATTAGGTATAGTTTCGTCCGATTTTATATAAATGGTGCACCAAACTCCCAATATTGGTCCGATTGAAATAAAATTTTGCATATAGTACTGAATTAAGTCCAGATTGACCAGATTGACCAAATCGAACCTAGAATAGATTTTGTGTCGAGAAAATTTTCCAAGGGCTATCCGAGTCGTGTTTTTTTTAAGAATAGTTTTCAAACCGTTATCTGAGGCGTCGATTTTTTTAAGAATATTTTTTCAAACTACTACCCGAGGCGTCGACTTTTTAAAACTTTATCAAAGGGTTATAAAAGGCTTGGACTTTTTTCAAGGCTTATCTGAGACGTGGATTTTCTAAGGATATTTTTTCTAGGTTTATCTGAGGCGGGGATTTTTTAGAGAGTAGTTTTTTGAGGCTATGTAGGCGTGGACTTTTTAGAGAGTAGTTTTTTTGAGGTTATATAGGTGTGGACTTTTTGGAGAGTAGTTCTTTTGAGGCTATGTAGGCGTGGATTTTTTAGAGAGTAGTTTTTTTGGACTATGTAGGCGTGGATTTTTAAATGGATATTAGTCAAGGGTAATCTGAAGCTTGCATTTTTAAATATATAAAATATCCTTTGAGGTATTACATCTATCAAATACCAGTAATATTTTTTACATCATGTAAATCTATTGGTATTTATTTCCCACACTAATTTTCACTAAACTAATTGTTCAACAATAAATTGCTGTAATATAAATATTTCCCACAGTGGCCTCTACCAACAATTACTTAACTAAATATTGGAATTTTGTTATTATTTAATTTTCCAGTTTAAACAGTAATTGTATGACTTAATAAAAAATCCTATTGTAATACCTTTATAAATATTTACACTATATTGTATGCATATGAAAAAACTCACTCACACACATATTCATGCATCAGTAAATATTTATATTCACATGATAACACACACAATGTGTGTATTATAAAGACGAACAGTGGCAGTAGCAACACCAACAACCAACAGCCAGCCAACAGTGTTCAATACTATGTGTAATGGGTCTATTAGTATTTCTCTACTAATATCCAAGATAAATATATGTACAGACAGGCATGTCTATAGATGTGTGTGTACGTTTGTCCACAACAATCTAAAAAAGACCTATGCTATCTATGCTTGACCTTTTTTGCTAGATATAAAATAGAAAAAACAGAAGAACGACATTGGACATTAAGAGAGAGCTCAATGGACTATTATTAGATTTATTGAATTAACTAAATTGTAATTTATTTGACTTTATTTGTAATGGTAGGACAGACAGAAAAAATAACAATAACTATAATAATAAATATAAAATAACAATAACGCCTTGTGTAGTCCTTGAAAAAATATTCTTTAAAAACTCAACGCCTTGATGGATAGTCCTTGAAAAAATATTCTTTAAAAACTCAACGCCTTGATGGATAGTCCTTTTCAAAAATATTCTTCAAATTCTCCACAGCTTGATGGATGGTCCTTGAAAAAATATTCTTTAAAAACTCCACGCCTTGATGTATGGTCCTTTTCAAAAATATTCTTTAAAAACTCCACGCCTTGATGGATGGTCCTTTTCAAAAATATTATTTAAGAAATCCACGCCTTTTATGGTTCTTAGTCCACGCCTTGTATGGTCCTTTTCAAAAATAATCTTTAAAAAATCAACGCCACACCTCATATATCCTTGGAAACATATTTTTTAAAGAATGCGCTCCTCATATAGTCCTTGAAAATATATTCTTTATAATATCCACGCCTCAAATAGTCCTTGAAGAAATATAATAATTGACAAAATTCGACATACAAATTTTCTTGACCAAAACAATTTTCAAACCAAAGAACATTCTTCTTCACACTCTACCAAGTTTTCTCTATATGACATTAATTTATTTAATTAATTTTTCGTACATTATCTTCAAAGTTATGTGATATTCTATTAGGGTGAAGTAGTATTAAATATATTTCCTTTTGTTCTTTTCTTGCCAAAAAATTTCCTAATTCTTCGAATATTAATTGTTTGTAACTTTTGCCATGAATATCAAAAACTGGGAAAGTAAACAACAAATTTGATTCCTTTAATTTTGTCTGACTTGTTTGCGACAGATATTCGAGGAGGATGAACAACAAAAAATGAGGTGAAGGTTGGACAAAATTGATTAGGTGGTGCAACAGTTGAAAGTGAAGGCAAATCGCTGAAGATCAAAACAGACAATTTTGTAATAAGCGTGTCGGTGATGTATTAGATTTTCTTTTATGTCGCAATCTGATGTTGTTGTCGGGAGGGTTTCCATTTACAAGATGACTATCTGTTTATTTGGTTAATGAAAATGAACAGTTAATATCAGATATTTCAAAGAGAAATTTATTAAACAGTAAACGTAGGTGTAGGAGTAAGTGATAATCGTGCTGTGATAGATTCATTAATTTGTTCGACACTGTCGGGGGAGGGGTGAGAGTTGTGTGTGGAAATTCTTATCGAAAAACTTGTATCTACATCAGGGACATCACTAAACGAACGAATGAATGAATGAAGAAATTGTAAAGTTTTGTTTTTCGGTGTGTTATTTTACTTATGTATTTACTTTGAATGAATTGCCAAAAGTTTTCGTGTCAGAAAAAAAGTAAGTAAATAAATATGTATATACGTATATTCCATTACATGGCATGTCATTTAATTTGTGATTTATCTCAAAGTTTGGAAAAAAAAGTTTTATGTTGTTTTTGGTGAATAACGAGTGTAATACTAAACACCTCCACCGCCAGACAGCAAGGGTGGAGGGGATGGTCTTCTATTAAAGAAGATGAGTATATGTTTAAAGCGTGGATTTTTTGAAGTTTTTTTTTTCAAGTACCAACAGATGCTTGGATTTTTAAAAATATTTTTTTAAGCATCCACAGTGGCGTGGATTTTTTAAAGAATATTTTTTTTCAAGGACCAACAAAATCGTGGATTTTTTGAAGAATATTTTTTTAAGGAGTTTTAAAGAATATTTTTTCAACAGAAGCGTGGATTGTTTTTTTTCAAAGAATTTTTTTATTTTTTCAAAAGTGGATTTTTTAAGGAATATTTTATCAATGGCAGAGGTTTTCGTTAGGAGTTTTTAATAAATAATTGAATATTTTGTAGCTCTGATTGTAAAAGTGTGATTTGAAAATTTTTACCACAATAGGCGATTTTGCATTTTTTTTTTTCTCGAATATAAAGAGGTTATTTTTTCTTGTTTTCTTTAAGGACTAATTACAATGGTTATTTTTAAATGTTTATTCGTTTTTGAAGGATTTATTTTTAAATAAAATTTTTTCAAGGACTAATCAAGAGCTTGGATTTTTCAAAGAATATTTTTTAAGCACTAATCAAGGGTTTGGATATATTTTAAAGTAGATGCAATAAATTGATATTTATCACAATTAATCCACAACCTACCTTTAACTTACTGATCCTCATTACCCACACATACTGGTTCACATTACCCGCCAAGTTATTTTTATTTGCAGTTTAGAGTTTTTTGAAATATAATGCAATAACATTTTTATGGACAAATATATATAATTTTTGACCTGGAATATAATTAGCCAACAAATCTACCATGTTGTGAAAACAATTTGTTTTTATTTTTTACCTTTGTTACGCCCACAATATAAAAAAAGAAAATGGTGGTCCACATTACCCGAAGTTACTCTACATGAGGCTTGGATTTTTCAAAGAATATTTTTTCAAGGACTAATCAAGAGCTTGGATTTTTCAAAGAATATTTTTTAAGCACTAATCAAGGGTTTGGATTTTTTAAAGTAGATTATCTTCAGGAAGAAGACCTTCAGCTCTTGTATACAAGGAAGAAGACCTCCAGCTCTTCTATGAAGATAGATACGACTTTCAGCTATTCTAGAAGAGGGAAGACCTTCAGTTCTTCTATAGATGTGGGAAGACCTTAAGATATTCTTTGGAAGAAGGAAAACCTTCAGCTCTTCTGTAGAAGAGGGAAGACCTTCAGTTCTTCTGTAGAAGAGGGAAGACCTTCAGCACTTCTATTGAAGATAGAGACGGCCTTCAGCTCTCTGTAGAAGACGGAAGACCTTCTGCTCTTCTATTGAAGAGGAAAGACATTCAGTTCTTCTATAGAAGAGGGAAGAGACTTTAATCTATACTTTAAAGATGGAAGACATTCAGCTCGTCTATAGAAGTGAGAAGACATTCAGATATTCTGTAAAAGCTCTTCTATAAAAGAGGAAGACATTCAGTTTTTCTATGGATGAGGAAGACCTTCTGATTTCCTGTAGAAGAGGAAGAAATTATTCTATAGGAGAAGAAGATTTTTTCTGGACCTTTTATAGAAGGGAAACCCCGTATTTACTCATCTGGAGAATAGGAATAATGACTATGTTTCTAGTGTTTTTTTTTTATCAAAGGGGAGGACCTTCAGCTATTCTATCGAAAATGAAGATCTTTGGATATTCTTTTCAAATATAAGATGTCCGTTAATGAAGACGAAGAAAAACCCCTATTTGTATTATACTGCTTATCCCGTCGGTCTTTTTATAAAAGAATTTGTGGTCTTTTTGGACGAATTACTCGGGTGTTCTCGAGGGCTTTTAAATGAAGTCCTCGTCGTTTTCTACGGAAGATGTTCGCAATATATTTTTTATAAAAGAGGAAGACCTTCTGATCTTCTGTAGACGTGGAAGAAAGTGTTCTCTTGTAAAGAAGAGAAAGATGTTAAGGACCAATTTATCGGATAGAAAGCAATTTTTTATGTAGAATAAAAATAACTCTTATGATTTTTGTATAAATGAAGAATATGTGGCCTTTTTAGAAAATGTTCCCTAACGAAGGCCTTATGTCTTTCAATAAAAGAGGAACTCCATCTGGACTTCTATAAATTCAGTATCCCTTTGCCCTTCTATAGGAGAACTTGGGGCCATTTTTGCAGGAAGTTCTAAGGGGCCTTTCGGTGTAGCTATAATCGTTTTCTATGGAAGATGAACGGAACATATTTTGTATAAAATACCTTCTGATTTGCAAGAGAAGAGGATGACTTTCCAATCGACCGTAGAAGAGGAAAACACTTTCCTTTTATATAGAAGACGAAGATATTCCAGGACCTTTTAAGGAACCTGTTATTTTTTTCAGTTCCAAAGAATAGGAATAACTCCTACATTTTCTATATAAGAGGAAGACACTCTGCTCGTTTATTAAAGAGGAGGATCGACCTTCTGATATTCTATCAAAAAAAAAAATGAAATAAAAACCTTTTCTTGTCTTCTACAGATGAAAAATCCATATCTGCCCTGTGGTCTGTTTAGTGGATGTTCTCTTGGTTTCCCAGAAATTGTTGATGAAGTCCCCATGTGTTCCTCTAGAAGCTATTTTGAATATATTCTCTATTTTGAATATATTTCAAACAAACACCTTTACATCTGTTTTATAATCACATCCTACGTAACGCACACAAGCACACCTACACAAACAGGATCAAATAATTCAAGATGACACAAAATGCAAGGTGCAATACACATCGAACTTTTTCTTCTTCTTCTCCGTTTTGACACGCAAGCTGGTGTTTCTTAAATTAAATCATATTCTAACAAATTGAAAGAAGAACTTACTGAGGAGCGACAGGAGGTTTGCAGCTCTTCCGGCTGTTGTTCCTATCATCGTTTTCTCATATAAATCCAAACACCAAAACACACACACGCATACGCACAGAACACAATGTGGCTTAACATAACATTGTTCAAAATCGGTTTAGTAAGGTGGTCTAGGTGCAATCTCAACAAGTCACACGCATTTGATGGCACTTCCTTGTAATGTTCCCCTCTTCCTCATTTGCATCTACATGAAATTACAGTAGCTGGAAAATGCGTGGGAAAATTTGTTCATGTTTTGGTAAAGTAACAGCTACTGTTGCAGCCGTCAGGCAAATACCAAACTTTAGTTATCACCAGTGAGGCAGTCTTTCGTTCGGTCGGTCGGGGAGTGGATTTTATCTTGATATTAGAAGCAGGTAGTTTACCTCAAGATGAAACACTTAGCCTTGCATTGCACCCAAGTCGATAGGTATATGTGTGCAGGTGTTTAATTATTGTAAATATGTTTGCATATTTGTTCATATGTATATGCGAACATTTCTGTTCTTGTATGTGAGTGTGTGTGACTATGGTAAAAAGTAATGTGTCAAATGCCAATGTAAACATCTCCGGTTTAGTTTTACACATGGCTGCATTCTTACGGTAGAAGCTAGTCAACAGCAACCAGCCACCCTATGTCACCTGGAATTGTGGTTAGTCTATAGCATTAACTGTGTGTAATAGAAAAATTTTGTTGTTATGTTTGTTTTTGTTGTTTTCCTTGTGTTTAGATTTAGTTTTTGTTGTTGTTGTTATTTTCATTCTTTAAACAGTCCAGTAGTCCCTGTATAAATTTGTTTTTGAAATATTTGCTCAGTTTAAATATTTACAATGTAAACGAGATATTAATTATGAATCAGATTTGGATTGTTTTTGTGGATGTTAGTTAAGGTGGTCTGTCTCACGCCTTGTAGTGTCGTTGCAGTATTGTTATTGTTGTTTTTGGAAAAGGGTGATAGAAGATTAGAATATGAATATTATTGTAATACTTTGAGCCAATAGTTATTATTAGAGATTTGTGAAAAAAATAGACGAATGGTTATAGAGTTAATACCTTTTATGGAATGCATTCCGCCCAAGAAGTGATTGAAATGTTTTGGAGCTGAAAATAAAAATAAAATGAAAAGACTAGCAATTTTAAAGTAAGTAATAAAGTCAATTTATGAGGAAAGTAATAAAGTCAGACGGGGCCGACTATATGATACCTTTCGCCACTTTGGGTATATTCAACAGATGGAATCCTAACAGACGTCGCATTTTTGAAGAACCATTAACATGAAATTAAACATATCATTCTGCAACCTATACTAAATTTGGTCAGATATAGAGTTGCTTCTTACAATGGGACAAAATTATGTAAATAAATTTTTAAGCAAAATATCGAAATCTAAACCAATTTCCTCGAAACTTGTCACATGTTGAGTTAAACTTATTTCCGTATTCAGCCACATTTTGAGTTATTCATTTACTTATAAATCCCAATTTCGTGCAAATCAAAGGATATATAGGGTCTTTGTTGCACCATTTACATAAAATCGGACGAAAATATATATGGGAGTCATATCTAAATCTGAAGCGATTTTCATCAAATTTAACACACATCATTCTAGACCTAATTCAGTACACTATGCCAAATTTCGCGCAAATCGAAATACATAGGGACCTTGGTGCATCGTTTACATAAATTCGGACGAAAATATATATGGGAGCTATACCTAATCTGAACCGATTTTCACGAAATTTAACACACATCATTCTGCACTTAATTCAACACTCTATGCCAAATTTTGTGCATATCGAAAGATATATAGGGACTTTGGTACACCGCTTACAGCAAAATCGGATGCAGCTATATATGGGCGCGATATCTAAATCTGAACCGATGTTTACGAAACTTAGCACACATCATTCTACACTCAATTCAATACCCTATGCCAAATTTCTTGCAAATCGCAAGATATATAGGGACTTTGGTACACCGTTTACATTAAATCGGACGAAGCTATATATGGGAGGTATATATAAATCAGAACCGATTTTCGCGAAACTTAATGCACATTATTCTACACTCAATTCAATACGCTATGCCAAATTTTGTGCAAATCGAAAGATATATAGCGACTTTCGTGCACCATATACCTAAAATCGGACGAAAATATATATGGGAGCTATATCTAAATCTGAACCGATTTTCTTTGGGCCAAACAAGGGAGTTGTACCAAATTTCATCCAAATCGGATTATTAATGCGACCTGTACTTTGTTTACAATTTAACACCAACAAACGGACGGACATGCATAAATCGACTCAGAAAGTGATTCTATGCATATTCTCAAAAGGAACCATGTGTTTATCCGTTTCCTTTTGCCTGTTACAAACATATGCACAAAGACATAATACCCTGTACCACAGTGTGGTGAAGGGTATAAAGACTAATGGTACATGCCCAACATAGGAGCACTTAGGCTACATCTTCTTCTCTTTTAATACATAAAACTATATTGTTATATGTTACACTATATACACACATTATTTGCATTAAAAAATATTTTCTCTCATTCATTATTTAAAAAAAAAAATTATACCATCCAACCCATATTTTATTGTTATGCTAAAACGTATACATTAAGTAATATATATCTACTTGCATTTATTTGTATTTCCATATTTAAAAAGTAATTGTCTGCACAAAGGTTTTCTATCTCTCAGCATATCCTTAAAAGCTTACCCCTTTCTGTGAAAAATAAAAACGAATACAAATTAACCTACATATGTTTATTTTATCCATCCATATTCAGACTTTCAACAAAATCCCATCATAGATTGCACGATGAGGATTGTACAACGAGTATTTCACAACAAATCACAATGACTTTCGTTTTAAGCTCTTCTCGTGGGGATTTTCAGCAGCTCCAAATCTATGCCATAAACGGGAATCCTCTGTTACTTCGACTGTGGTCGTATTTATTTAGGTTACATTTCATGCATAAGACTAGCCTAAAATACCATTAAATTTGAAAGGATATTATCGCCATAGCTATATTGATACATGGTGTGTGTATGTGTCAGAGAGAGAGAGTCTACTCCTGTTGATGACACTTGTGTCTTAGTATTTTAAAGTATGGCAGGCATTGCCGAACATTGTAACAGCAATTTTACACAGATGTTATGACTTATTCACAAAAACGTGACTGTTTGAGTTTATCTAATATTAAATGTGATTTGATACAATAATAATATGTATGTAGAGTATGTGTAAATATATACTCACGTACATGATTGCGTAGACATCTATATTTGGGTGAATATTTAATTGGAAGTGAGAGCTTGAATATGTTAATATTTATTATACCCTACACAACTATGTTGTCAGGGTATTATTTTCTAATAGACTTGGGGGGTAAATAAAAGTCTGCAGACTATGTTAATTAAATATTTTATTGAATATTTGAGCGCTAAAAATTTTGTTAAATTTATATTTATTTCAAATTAAATTTTTTATCATTGTGAGAGGTAGATATTCAACATCAATTCTGGAGGTATAAACACAAGGATCCCTATTAGACATTTTCTGGGAAGTTTGTTTATGTAACTAGAATATGGAATGGAATGTTTCTTTGTTAGAACGATTAGAGGTTAATAACTTTTCTCTATCTTACCCAGACATCTTTTCCGAATCTTGTATCCGGCAATAAGACCGTTCAATTCATCCCCTAATTATCATCTGATTACCACCGAAAATTATAGACCGCAAACCAAACTTCATGTAAAAATTCAATTGCGATCAGCGCGACAATTACGCCCTCTAGTATGGTAATTTACGTATAACTCCCACATCCGAGAACATAAAACAATAAAAATGTTATCAATATGAAGGTCAGGTTTTCCGAACTGAACCCAACTACAAAATTTATAACGGAAGGTCATTTGGAAGATGATAACGAAGGACAAAGGTTTTTCCATAGAAGCACAGTAGGGTCTATTGCAGTAGGTCATATCGTGGAATAGTGTATTCTTCAGCTTATTTACACATCTTCTCAGGGGTCTTCTTATAGAAGATCATCTCATAAAATACCAGAAAGTTCTCTAAAGAATATGGTCTTCTTAGAGAACACCAAAAGATTCTTTCATAGAAGACCAAGTAGACTTCATGTAGATGGTCATAAGGTCCTGTCACAGAAGGCCAAGAAATCTTGAGAGTAGGTCAAGAAGAATTCGAAAATTTGCTTTACTGTTACTTCTCTTGGGATCATAGGGCTTCCATAAAGCATCGTCATATTAATCGATTTGTTCGTGTGTTAGTTTTATTAGCATAGTTTTTTATTCCACTTACGTAAATTACACTGTGTAACACAAAAAATAATTACCGGGAAATTCCAACAGATTATGAAAGAGGGGCTAAAAAAAGAATCATAATTCGAAAATGATTAAAATTGCCCCCTCTTTTAGGTTACCCCCGACGTTCTTTTTTTAGCCCCTCTTTCATAATCTGTTGGAATTTTCCCGTAATTATCAAAAAAAAAAAAAAATAATTTTGTCGTACAGTGTTATTATGTTATGTTACCATCTGTCGTAGCCTAGATGCAACGCCTCCTTGAATTTTGCTCAGTGGTTGAGGTCCTTGCTTATTTAGTGTTGCCATTTTCCCCTGGGTGGCGTTAAATGTTAACATTTCTATTCTATAGTATCATTATGTATTGATTCTGATGCCGATGTTGGTTATGTCAGCGGCTTTCGGATGCATCTCATCTTCAGGGGGATGTACATTTCTTTTGACAAATATTAGAAAATTAATGAATTATTCCTCATTCGCTGGGATTCAAACCCAGCACTCATTCATTTGTTGTCTTTTAGGTTGGAAAGTCTGGCACACTATCCACAGCGTTGCTCCACCGGTCAGTGGAAGTGTTGGAGGTATCCTCATTAAAATGCGAACATAGAGTATCTTAAGATCAACTTATAGATATTCAGGAAAGTATATCATTGATGACCTGGGGGTATTATAACTGTAGTAAATATTTTCTAACACTCCCAAGAAATCTCTTAGATCAGTTTTTTCAACAGAAGGTTTTTCCCAGAGATATGTTTATTAACGTCCTACTTATTGCGGAATTTAATATTATGCGAGGAATATACCGAAAAGGCCCTTCCTTTGCCTCTCTTCCATTTGTCATTCCCCTTTTTTGTCATTTGCAATTACTTGTTGTCTTCGTCTCTGATTTGTATGATTTTGTTGTTGGTGTTGTTATTGTTGCCGTTTTGTTGATATCACTTTACAAGACCACTTAAAGATATCTCCTGCTTAATAAGATTTTTTTTGTGCCCAACTCATTTAATTTTTAACAACAACAGCGCTAATTACCTCCTCACAAGAGAGTAGGAGCCGGAGAATTACAAGCATCCACAAAACGAAGTAGGCGGATGATGATTTTGTTTTTGATAAAGACGATTTGAATGTTGAATCCGCAATAATTTCTTCTTTTCTCGTTCCGTTTGCATATTAAATCGACTCAAGTGCAATGAAATGAGAATAACATTAAACTGTGGAATATATCACATTGGCGTTTTGGTGATTAGGACGATATGAAGCGTGCAGATGGAAACCCATTGCCGTATCAGATGCCAGAAATATTTTCGCAATACGCAAAAATGTTGGTATTGTGGCATGGCAACAACAGTGGTGTTGGAAATTATTTGCAAGCACATTAAAAATGTTTTTGTCATCCTTCAAGAACCTACAATTCCGAATTGCGGTGGTAAAATTAAGCTGAAAACTTCAAATTAAAGAATGGACCAATATATACAATTATTCCGATAAATTTATTTTAACTACTAAAAACCCGAAATTTACAGCCCCTTTGGTGCAAAATGCAGATAAGGCAATCAAATTATCAAAAATGGGTTGATTTTTCTACAGAAGAAAAAGAGTTATGCATATAGAGGGTTTCTTATAACATACTAAGATTGTTATTTTAAGTTATCCTGTTCTGCTTTAAACAGGAGGAAAGTCATGGTTTTCTTAAATATGTTCAAGAGATGTTCACAAGAGGACCAAGATATCTTACAATAGAAGACCAAGTAGTATTTTCTTACTTCAAAAACTCTTCTCCAAAAAATCCTCTTTGTATAGAGGACCAAAAAGTCTTATCATAAAGGTCCAAAAGGGTCGGAGAAGTCGTGAGATTTTCTAAAAAATAATAAGAGTTCTTCGCATGGAAGTACGATTTTTCATGGCCTGATATAGTCTTTCCTAGATTAGGGAGCTGCCATCTATCACTACCTGTTACTTGTATTTTGTCAAGTGGTTGGGGTCCTTGCTTATTTAGTTTTGCAATTTTCCTCTGGGTGGCGCTATCTCCTATTATTTCAATTCGAAAACCACTTTGCAAGAATTGTTCCTCCTTCCCGGAATTTGAATTATCCTTCAGTTAGTTTTTTTTACTCCATCAAAGTATAGGGTTGCTGTTTTCTAGCCTGTCCTTGGTGCTGGGGTTGCCATCTATCGCTGCCTTAAAACAACGCCTCCGTAAATTTTGTCCAGTGGTCGGGGTCCTTGACTATTAAATTTTCCTAGGGTTGGCGCTTTTTCCTGCACTTCCGATTTTGTGTTATCCTAATTCCGAAGTTGGTTATTAGTATATAAAGTAGTCTAGAAACAACGCCTCTTTGAATTTTTTGAAGTGGTTTGTGACCTTGCTTATTTTGTTTTAAATTTTCCTCTAGGTGGCGCTATATCCTGCCATCTATATGTTGTGTTATCCGCTTTTGTTGATGAAAAGTTTAGTTATTTTTAAGTCATAACTTTAACTCATGGGGCTACCATCTATAGTTGGCTAGAAACAAAGTCTCCTTGAATTTAATGCAGTGGTTTGGGTCCTTGCTTATTGTTGTGTTACAATTTTCCTCAGGGTGTTATTTTGCGTTATCTTCAAGAACCAGGTTGGATTTTGGAACGTCAATGAACATCGTTTTGTATTTTTTCCACTAACAGAATCAAACCTTTGCTGATGAGAGATGAAGAGATTAGAATCGAAGTTGTAAGTTCAACATTTTACGGTTTCTTAGGCAGTGGGATACTTTTTTCGACTTTATTTTCTGTCACATAGGAATTTCCACCTCCGAAATTCAACTTAATGTTCCAGTCCATATTTAATGTTTTTTAGAATGTAACCCTGCTACATTATTGCACACAACTGTTACACAACATTTGAGATCTGAGTACTTTGAAATATTCGTATGGACGTATGAATTTGTATTTTTTGCAGCGTTTCTTGTAATAACAACATCACATTCTGCGCCACATTCATTCGCACACACATATCCTAAAAGTATAGGAAGTATGATTTGAATGTTGTCGGGTGGATTGGATGATGCACTTTACTTGTCACATGTCAGTCGCACATACATACATACAATTTTCTATAGCAACGACAACATCCAAACGGTACTAAGGCATCATTTCACTGTGATTTGAAGAGTCATCTCTCAAAGATCGTTCTCTAACTTTTGACCATGTGAAAGGGATGATGACGATGTCGAAAGAAGTATGGGAATGTGAACGTGTGTGTCTACATTGGTTATTTAGACATGCATGTCTAAATAGCAAAAAATTGCACTTAGAAAAATAAATGTATTTAGACATTCAAGTGACATTTAAGTGACTGACCCAAGAGGTTATCGCTGTGAATATTCTAGCTTCCGGGAATGGTCACAGTAAATTAGATAATTAGTAATATTGTAGTTTTTAGTTTGTTTGCTTGTAATTTTTGTTGCTGTGTAATCTTAACTAAATATATAAAAATTTTAGAATTCTTGCGAACACGTGAAGTAAATAAATAAACAATATCTAGTCACACGAAGTTTAACAACTGTTGGCCACGTGTAACAGTAGTTGCAATAAGGTTTGAAAATTAATTGTTTTACTTTGAAATGAAAATTAAAATAAGTTCGTTGTATTAACTTGTCATATCAAATTTTTTTGTGAATACGATATACAACACTAATATACCGGAATGCTAAATTACATTTACTTCGATTGGAAATTTTGTTAAGGTCATCAAAATAAAACCTGTATGATGGGAGTCGTGTCAAAACATGGGTCTATATTTATCATGTATCCAAAAAATATGTTTCACTCTCCATGAACCTGGAATGCCAAAATAGGGCTAGACGATCCTATATGAAAATATTAATATATGTATTTCACACTTCAAGAACCTGAAATATCAAATCAAAGTAACTTAGTGATGACATTTTATATCAACCTCCGGAATTTCAAACTTCAGCCCTTTTGGTGAACAGAAATTTGACCGTTAATCCTTTAAAACAAACTATACATATCCTAAGAGTAGTAGCAAAGTGTCTTTAACATATATAAATCTCTATCTAAAACTTACAAAACAATTGAATAAAGCCGCAAGACAAGACAAAAACCAGTAAGGAAAGTAGTAAAGTCGGACAGGGCCGACTATATGATACCCTTCACCACTTCTGGTATATTCAACTTATGAATCTTAACAGACGTTGCATTTTTGAAGGATCAGTAAAATTAAATTGGACCCATAAACATATCATCCTGCAACCTACACTGAATTTTTCATTTGGTCAGATATAGAGCAGCTTCTTACAATGGGACAAAACACACCCGTTGATTATTTGGATACATATCTGATGAACATAAGGAGTTTGGTGCACCATTTACTTCAAAAGCTATATTGAAATCTAAGCCGATTGGTGGTTCTTGGTGCATCATTTAGTTCAAATCGGGAGAAAATATGTATGTATGTAAGGTAGCTCTATCCAAATTTGAACCGTCTTCAATTAAACTCTCCACATGCTAGATTATATAAACTATATAACTTTGGGTCTTTGGTGCACCTTTTACTTAAATCTGACGAAACTATATATAGGAACTATATCTAAATCTGAACCGATTTCAACAAAACTTGCCACACGTTATCTCATAATAACTTCAATAAGTTGTGCAAAATGTTGTGCCAATCGGATCCACCTGGGGAATTCGGTGCAGCGCAGCATTTATATCAAACTTCTAGGTTATACTAAGTTCAGTACGACAAAAATGTATATGGGATAATAAATCCGACCTGTACTTTGTTCACAATTTAACATGGACAGACGGACGGATATGCATAAATCGACATAGAATGTGATTCTATGCATATTCTAAAAAGGAACCATGTGTCTATCTCGTTTCCTTTTGCCCGTTACAAACATATGCACAAAGACATAATACCCTGTACCACAGTGTGTTGAAGGGTATAATTAAGTTCCCCGAAAAACTGGCAAAAAAGCCTGGCAATAGAAAAACTAGATTGAAACAAAACTGGAAGAGAAGATGTTTTACCTGTGGACGCCTAAAACGAGGGCAGAACCGCAGCTGAATTAGTTCGACCATTACATCGTATCAGCTAGCGAAGAAGAAATACTACCTCCAATGCGGAAGAAAGTCATAACATAATACATACATAAAACCATAATACATACATAAATTTTGAATAATGTTTGCCCGGAGTAAAAATTTACTTCATAAAATTCAAAAGTTTTTATTTTAAAAACCTGTTAAATTATGACAATACAGTAAGTCGGTTTAGTTGGTCAGATCACCTTCCCCATGGAAAATTTGTTTTGTTCGGCGTATAATTGTGCGTCTAGAGCGACTAGAAACCCAAACAAAAATTTAATTTTGGGTCCATTTCATACCCGAAATATCAATTGATCATCATCAAAATTATAGGTGTCGTCCTTGATCATAATCGGAATCTCGTGCAAAATTTCCTAGCCATCAGCGCTACATTTCAAACACCTGTAAGTATTTGTGTAAAACACCCATAACGGAGTCCATACAATAATATAATTTGACCATTAAGGTCACACACTCCTGGTGGAGTATACTGCCAACTTCTCCGGTCGTTGTCATTCAGGAGGAAATATATTCGATATATAATGCAAAAAATTGAAATTGTTCCAAAAAAGTCTGGGTCCATTTAACCCGCTAAAATTTATCGATTTTCATCAAGATCGAGTCAGCTAGTCGACATATGATGGTCGGTATACTAAATAGGTCTAGAAAACGCGTAGGGGGCCTTATATTGCATATAAGAACTTAGAGAGTCTACTATTCATAGAAGAACTAAAGAAGGTGCTCCAACTTTGTTCACCAGCGCAGGGTATTGAATCCAAAGAATTCCTATAGAAGATCTTCTATCCATAGTAGACGTGTGGAAAGTATTATACCTATGTAGAAGGTATATCTGGAAGATCTTTTTGTCTATGAAATACCTGTATAAAGTACTGTATCAGGGTAGACCTGTGCAGTGACATGGATGGTCTCCTATCCATAGAAGACATAGCTTCAAATGGTCTCATATACATAGAAGACATGTTAAATATCTTGTATATCTAAAAGACCTGTGGATGTGTTTCTATCTACTGTCTATATCTATAAAGCTATTCTATAGGACCTTCCAGCTGTAGAAGATTGGTTAAGGGTATATATAAAGTATTTTGTTCGACTAAACTCTTTTCAAAGTACTATGTTTTGTCAGTTATGTGACCGTAACTTTATGCATCTAATCTAAATTTGTGATTTTCGTTAAGTGTAACCCTCTATGCAATTGCAAAAATTCCCACTTTATGTTAAATATAATTAAAAACCATACGAATAAGTAGAAGCAATATAAAACAAAAGTGACCAACAAATGAAATAACCGAAGAAATTTATGGCATTTTATTTGTGGTTCTTGTTGTTGGTGCTGCCATGCTCTTAATATCACTTTAAAATATAAACAGCAAATGTCATAACATTTTATAAAATTTATATATGGAAAAAAGATGCAAGATGTACTAACATACCGATGCATGTACATACATTCAGATATACGTACATCTCTCTTCAAGTCCACACTGTCCAGCTGGGGACTGGGGTTTGTTTGAATGCATTTTTTTCCCATATTTGTTGGCATTTCGACTTAAGTACGAAAAGTACACACAGAGAACTGAACGGCAGATGTATTTGTGGATCTGTAATATATTCTGTTAAGGGAGATGCTGTGGTTTGGTTATACGGACTATGATGACGACAACAACACAACAAAGTTGACGACGACATTGGCAACTGTGGCTGTTGTTGTTGCTTTGGTTTCCCTGATAAAATTACACAGATAAAAACTGTGTAATTTTATCGTTTAATAAACAAACAAAAAAATCAACATTATGAAATGTAATGGAGGATTGAGAAGGCAATTTATTTGTAAATGTTCTGGTTCGGGTTTGGTTTTTTATTTTAATTTGTTTGCTTTCTTCATTTGTGACAGTGGAAATTAAATTAGATTTTAACTTGATGCCATCGTCTGTGCCTGGGTAGTCCACTTGCCGTTTTCCATTTAAGTGGCTGAAATTACGCAGGAAAAGGATATATTGATTTAATCGTTGAATTTACAAATAAATTAAAATTCCAAACTAACGGCGATTTATTAATAAGTGGCAATTGTAGTTTTTTTTCAATTCGAAGAAATTAAAGGTTTTTGGAAGGTGGCGTAGGGGATGATAGATACCAAGCAACGGCTCTGATTGGCTTGAACATGGCGATGTCCAGGCTTATCTTGGTCCCTCTTTCATCTCAATTGTGGACACTGACCTCCCCGCGGTGCCACCTGGGGGCTATTCTCATCACCCGATGAAATAGTGAGCTAATATGTGCCCATTCAAAAATGGGTTAAGGCGTCGGGTTAGTTGCCCACTCTCGGAAAACCCAACCTACTATGAAAAAGCTAAGAAAAAGAAAACCAAACCCCCCTAATGTTGACGACTCCCGCAAACGTATAAAGGACCAGGATCTGCGAATCTGCACTTGGAATGTGCGCACGTTGTACAGAACAGGCGCAGTTTCGATTTGGCGGATATACTCAAGAAGTACAAAGCCGATATTATTGGCTTACAGGAAATGTGATGGAAAGGGACAGGCGTAAGTAAATCAGACTATTACGCCCTGTATTATAGCTGCCATGAAACGAGACATGAATTTCGCTGCGAATTTATGGTTAACAGGAGAATAAAAAACCTGGTCTCCAGATTCAGTAGATGAGCGAATTGCTATAATCCGTATAAAAGCGAAGTTCTTTTACATCAGTATAATTTGCGCCCATGCTCCGAACGAAGATAAAGATGAACAGACCAAAGACATATTTTACGAGCACCTAGAAACAGCATATGACCGTTGCCCTGGCCATGACATTAAAATTCTACTAGGACATTTTATTGCAAAAATCGGAAGGGAAAATATTTTTGGCCCCACCGTCGGAAAATTCAGCCTTCATGAAGAAACATCCGACAACGGCATGAGGTTGATTGACTTCGCGGCAGCAAAAAGCAGGGTAGTTAGCAGCACCAGATTCAAGCATCTAGATATACACAAGGCCACCTGGTTCTCTCCTGATCAAGTAACGAGAAATCAAATTGATCATGTTGTGATAGACGGCATAGGCATTCATCCAGTGTTTTAGACCGTCGATCGATCCGAGGAACGAATATCGATTCGGACCATTACCTTGTTGCAGCCAAGGTACGCACCTGTGTTAATGTTGCAGCAAAGGTGCGATCTAATACAACACGGAAACTCGACGTCGAAAAGCTGCAAACACAACAGGTAGTCGAGGCCTACTCCGCTCAACTTACCCATCTGCTTGAAGAAAGCACTTCTTGTCCCGATAATAGTATAGAAGCACAATGACAAAGAATTGCCCATTCCCTACAAACTGCAGCAAAAGGAACAATTGGGTACCAAAAACCACCACCAAGAAACCCATGGTACGATCAGGAGTGTCGTAATGCTACTGATGTGAAAAACGCAGCGTATAGGGCAACCCTGCAGACAGTAGCAACACGTAACGTGATGGAGAACTATCGGGAGAAAAGGAGAGAAGAGAAACGTATTTTCAGAAAAGAAACAACAAGAAAAACCTGATCGTGAGCAAATCGAGATCTACAGGAGTCCGGAAATTTTATCAACGAGTAAAACACCAAACCGAAGGCTTTGGTGCAGGCACACCCTTTGGTGCAGAAGGAAACCTGGTGACAGATACAGACAGCGTGTTGAGGATCTGGAAGGAGAATTTCGAAAAGCTTCTAGTATCAAATAGTGGCGATGAAGAAGATACCCCAGAACCAATAAGAGAAAATATATAAATATGCAATTGTTAATATATAAATATGTATGGATGAATTTTTTTCAAGTAAATACTACCTTAAGATGTAATAATTATAGCGTACTCTCTACTGAAAACTTACATGAGGTCCCAATTAATGATTTCTTGTATAAGGGTACCTATAGATAATTTTTGACAAATCCAACATTTATCTTCACACATACCATGCATAGTTCAAAGTGTTGTGATGTTCGTCGTCATGTTGCAATGTGTCTTGTTCGTTGCGGGCTTTCCACAAATATGTAGAAAATTTAATCATAAACTTTTTTAACGTTTTTATAATGCTACGAATAATTTATACCGAGTTCTAACTTTTTTCCCCAACCACAGCTCGTTACTTGTTCAAAACTTCTGTTACCTCCACGGCGACGAGTGGTTGGAATGACGCCGCCGACATGCATCTATGTATGAAGCAACATCAACAACACCAACAACTTTATGGTTTTGTTAATACGGTTGTGCCACTCATGGGTTGTTCGGTTGGTGGCTTTAGGAAAAATTGTTATGGTTTTTTAGTTATGTTTTGCGATGGTAGCGAAAAAACGTACCAACAACAACAGCTATAATATTAGAATTTTGTTATTATGCGGCGTATAGTTCAAGTGAATTTGAAGAACAAAACATGCAAAACCATAACAACAAATCCTTGATTTAAAAAAAAATTAATACCCAAGGCGTTGGTATTAAAACGATGTGCGCAAAGAACAAAAACAACAGGAGCAGCAGAACAAAATTTTCAATAGAAAATTGTTGTTGTTGGTGTTCTTCTTCATGTTTTCAACGGAAATGAATTTAACACCCTGGTGTCTGTCGTTGATGCTTGACATTCAAGAGTTGTGCGAATGACGATGAACGATTGATGCTGCATTAAATGGCATGCTCGGCTTTATGTCCATAAAGTTGTCCATAAAGTTGTACAAAGTTGTTTTGTTTTTTAATTTAAACGCATTTTGTGAATTGTGAATGAAACTTAAAGTACAAATAATAATACATGAAGTGAGCATTTGCAAGTTATGTATTATTTTGTCCCATGTACTTATTCTTCAATTTCAGAATTGTATATATCTCATTTTTAGTCAAAAATTAATGCATTCTTCATTTTAAAATTAGTAAAGAAAGTAGTAAAGTAGTACTGGGCCGACTATATGATACCCTTCACTACTTACGGTATATTCCACATATGTAGTACAGAAGTCACCTTTTCGAGGGAACATTGACATGAAATTAAGCGAACTTAAATATGTGATCTTTATCTATATGCAAACCGTCTAACATCAATCCCTACACATGTCATTCTGCAATCAATCAGACACCCATTGATTATTTGATTTGCAATCAACATAATAAAACATAAACATATGCTATATCAAAATCTGAACCGATTTTAAGGATACTTGACAGAGATTAATTTATATTAACTTCAGTACGTTTTGTATTTCAGCCAGCTATGGGTATTTAGTGTACCATTTACTTAAAATCGGACGAAAATATATATGGGAGCTATTTCTAAATCTGAACCGATTTTCGCGAAACAGTACACATCATTCCAGACTCAATTCATTACGCTGTCCAAAACTTGTGCAAATCGAAAACAAATCAGGGACATTGGTGCACCATTTACATAAAATCGGGCGAAACTATATATGGGAGCTGTACCTAAATCTGAACCGATTTTCACGCAACTTAGCACATATCATTCTAGACTTAATTCAGTACTCTATACCAAATTTCGTGCAAATCGAAAGATATATAGAGACTTTGGTGCATCATTTACTATAAATCGGACAAAAGTATTATGCAAATCGAAAGACTATAGGGACATATAGGGATAGGGACCAATTTCAATAGGGTTCGTCCTTGGGCCAAATAAATGAACTGTACCAAATATCATCCAAATCGGATTATAAATGCGACCTGTACTTTGTTTACAATTTAACATCAACAGACGAGCGGATGGACGTACATGCATAAATCGACTCTGAAAGTGATTCAATGCATATTTTCAAAAGGAACCATGGGTCTATCTCGATTCTCTTTGCTTGTTACAAACATAAGCACAAATACATAAAACACTGTACCACAGTGTGATGAAGAGTATCAAAATTGCGAATGTATCATTTTTGAACTCCTATTTATATATGAAGGCGTTACCATATCGAAACATAATTTAACATGTGTTCATAACAGAGATGGAAGTTTCCAAAACATTTAACATTTTCTGTATATACCGCGTTTTTGAGCTTGACTAAGAAACCCTCGTATCTGAAATACTGCGAGGTCTACCATAATTTCAACAGATGCCTAGATGAGATATGGTTAAATCGACATGGAATTTTATTTCTGATGAAGATATTGTCTTCGATTAATATTTCCACCGTATGATGGAGGATATATAGACAAACTGGCGTACGAAAGTAATGTATGACACTAAATGATTTGAAATTTCAGTATCCATTAGTTATTGTGTTATTGTATGTAATCGTGTGTTAACCACCACTCCACCTTAAGAGTTATATTAAAAATAATTAAAATTTTTAACTAATGTTTAAATTAAAACAAGTTATTAGCATTTAAAAAGTAATCCCGAAAAGTATTAAAACTTTGCCTCACTTCAAAGATGATGCCACTACTTGCTTCAGAAAAAAACCCATCCAGCAAAACAAAACTCTGGAGATGTTAGGGGTGCAATAAAAAGTAATAGGTAAACTGTTTGCATATTTCATAGCAAAGAAAATCGTCTACCAACATTCCGGTCAGGGCACATTGAGTGGCATTAGTATGCCTCAAACGTTATACATTCACAATGCTTGTTTATATAAAATTTAAATAATGTGTCTTAAATAAAAACACACACAAATACATACAACCGAAAAGTCCTAAAGAAACAATAAAAAACTCAAGTGTTGTATTACTTACTTCTTGTTCTTGTTATTGTTTGTAACACATTTGTCTGGTCGTAACATTCTGCTTTTATTTTGGTTTAATTTTTTCGTTTCTTTTATTTTTTAGGCAACCTTCGGATCGCAAGAAGGAACATATCAAACGGCCAATGAACGCATTTATGGTATGGGCCCAGGCGGCTAGACGTGTTATGTCTCAACAGCATCCACATTTGCAAAATTCGGAGTTAAGCAAGTCGCTGGGAAAATTATGGAAGTAAGTAGAAAAACAGCACACACATACATATATGCAAATTCAGCAAAAAATATATACATACACACATATACGTATAATAATCATAATCATTAATGTCAAATACTCCCAATTGTACAATAGTAAATTATTGCTATTATTCAGATGTAAACAATTTTAGAATAAAAGAATAAAAAAATAGTTAAGTTCGATCGGGCCGAACTTTTTAAATTTTGCACCATTAGGTGCATATGTGGGATCATTATATTGAGGCTATTACGAAAATAAGGACCTATTTTGAAAATTCTGTGTTTTTCTTTATCTGGAATTTAGAATGGCAAATTACCACCAACTTTCACTATACAAAAAATTGGGACAGGAACGCTGTCAACAATGCAGCGGAGCCCTAGAGGCTATATGAAAACATGAATCTATTGGAAATAGTTCCGCCCCTTCAATGGAAAAAATACAAATCAAAGCGTAACAATAGAGAAAATGGGGTGGGACCATACCATGGGGTATGAATTCCAAATAATAGACCTTTCAGTTGGTAAATGAGCCTAAATCCTTGAAAATATCAAAAATTAGTTTCTTCTGTTATATGCTTGCCGTACCTAAACGTGGGCCAATATACACCATTCGCAATACCAATGATCCTAAGCACTAGTCTAGCTACTCTACAAAGACTCCCATGCACCGTCTTTAAATACTTCACAGCGAACGGAAGATTGTATCGATAGCCGGCCCTAGAGGCCTATCGGTACTCCTTTATATTCGTCCACACAGACATCTTTCAGCTCGTCTGTGAATGACTCCCAGCTTCAGCTCATCAATGAAAGACTTCCAGCGTCAGCTTGTCGAGGAAAGGCTCGTCTATGAAAGACTTTCTGTTTCAGTTCTTCTATGAAAGACTCCCTGCTACAGCTCGTCTATGAAAGACTCCCTGCTTCAGCTCGTCTATGAAAGACTCCCTGCTTCAACTCGTCTATGAAAGACTCCGTTCAGCTCGCCTATGAAAGACTCTCTTCAACTCGATTATAGAAGCTTCCTCTCCTTGTCTATGGAAACTCCCTTCAGTTCGTCTGAGAAGACTCCCCTCAGCAGCTCTATAAATATTCCTCATATGCATGTCTATAAAGACTCCCTTCAGAATGTATATTAAGGGAACCCCCCCCCATTCTCGATTTTAATTTTTCAAGATTTTCAATGGGCTGGTAAATCAATACTAATGCTTGTTAAGGTTTGTAACTTTACACATATATAATTGAAGATTTAAAATAGAAGAAAAATAATTTACAAAAAATTGTTGTTGTTGTTTTGTTGTTTTTTGTAATTAAAGAAAAGTCCTTACTTTTGATGGCGGGCACGATAACTACATACAAGAGTACATGTCTGGCTCTCGTATGAACTAGGATTATTGACTTCGATCTAAAATTAACAAAATGGCAGACCTTTGAAAAAATATTTTTGGAAAATCGCCGATTTTTTACCAAAAACCAAGTTAAAAAATAAGTAAGATCTTCACCGATTGGCTTTATCCTAGTTCATACGATAGCTATACACTCACAGTGAAACGTGTAAAAAACGCGTTTAAGGTTTTAGAAGCCCTTCAGCCGTCACTTGATGCTGACACAATAAATCGGCTATATCTTCAAGAGTTCTTGAGATTTTCATTTGACATTTTGTAGGCACATTCTATAATTAGTGTAGATTCGAATTATATTAACAAAATTTTTGACCCTGAGAATGGGGGGTCCCCTTAATACACCCTTCCGCTCATACCCCAACACACCTTATCTTAAAAAAATGTCCCCTTTCCTCCTGCATTGAATATTGAATTTAAATATATTAATATATATTTTATTTCAATCAGTTTTTAGTTGCATTCTCTGAACTAAGACCGCTCGTAATAATATTTAATTAAAAATTTCGACTTGTTTTGTTTTTCGTTGTATAATAAATCAGTTGTTTTATTTGTTTACTTGCTGCTTAGGTCTTTGTTAATTTTAACATATTGAATAAAAAAATAAAAAAATGCAAATAATAAAATATAAAAAAAAACACAAACGGCTAGAAAAATTTCATGGTTCACTTATATCTGAGCATTGATAAGGAAAAGACAATTTTATGATTAATGCCTTTGCTGTGGAGACGACGACAACGACGACAAATCATTGGAATTGTCATGGATGGATGAATATTTATTTTTCATTTGTTTTTGGTTTGAGTTTTTTCTTCATCGCCGCTGTGTTACTGATAAGCGAGCGTTTTGTTTTATTTTGATTAAATTCTTGGTTATGATTCGAGGGAATTGCGTGTGTAAGCCAGCCGCCTCAGACGTGTTTGACGTATTTTTTGTTACAAAAAAAATCTTAAAATTCTTCTTTTGAATTAGTGTTTGGCTGTTGAAAAGTATGTAGGATTCAAATTTTCCGAAAAAATCATTGTAAATCCATGGGAATTTTAAGTTCTGTGGGTGGATTTTAGATGAATTTCAAATTTACGTGAATTTGCCAAATACACATGACATTATAGCGACTTACAGAAATAAAGCTAATCGCATAATCATTTTCACTTGTGGGTTACCCTTCAGCTTGCCTATAAGGTAGGTAACCTGAAGAGAATAATTTAAAAATATTCGATGAAGGAGATGATAGGAGTTTTAATATATGATCTGAATAGAGTTGTTATAGACGAACTGAAAGGAGTATTTCATCGACGAGCTGAATGGAGCCTTTCATAGACGAGCTGAAAGACTGGGGGATCTCTCACAGAAGAGCTGAAGGAGTCTTTTATAGACGAGCTGAAGGGATTCTTTTATAGACGAGCTGAAGGGAGTCTTTTATAGACGAGTCTTTTATAGACGAGCTGAAGGGAGTATTTTATAGACGAGCTGAAGGGAGTCTTTTCTAGACGAGCTGAAGGGAGTCTTTTCTAGACGAGCTGAAGGGAGTCTTTTCTAGACGAGCTGAAGGGAGTCTTTTCTAGACGAGCTGAAGGGAGTCTTTTCTAGACGAGCTGAAGGGAGTCTTTTATAGACGAGCTGAAGGTAGTCTTTTATAGACGAGCTGAAGCTGGGAGTCTTTCAATAGTCGAGCTGATGCCTTTCGAAGACGAGCTGAAGAGAATCTTTTATATATATTTAAACCAAGGGCGTTAAACGGCAATTTTTTCCTTAGAGTGCGAATTTCTCCAAGGGGAAATTGACCGTGGTCAATTTTGGTGGAAAAGTCACCACATGCTGAATTTGGTCGAAAGAAAAGGCGACCATTTGCCTCGAATAGCTTCCTTCAAGAAAAACTTTCAATGGAGTGGCATCGAATTCGAGTATCCAAAGGATCGATTGTCGATTTGATTCGGAATCACAGTTCTATGACTAGTCACCCGTGATATCTAATTTTTATTCCAAAAGTTTGTTTACGTAAAGCGACTGGTGTTTTTGATTTTGACAGATTGTGGAACTGTGTGAGGTCCTACAAGAACGAGTTTTTTTGTGTTGGGATTTTCAGAGGATAATAACTTCTATCCTGAAAATGTGGTTTCGATTTAGCATCCACACCATAGTCGCGCTTTACTAATTTTCAAGGCCTTGTCACATTTTCCGCCATAGTGTCTGTATCGTGTTTTCCAAAAATACGAGTATCGGTCTATCATCAGGTATAATCCCCATTTATTCGTACATTCTTAAATTCTTTATTCATAGAATGTCAGATATGTTTTCAACCGAGTTGGCTCGAATTGGATATATTGAATACACATTGGGTGGAACTCTTAAATATCAGTCGATAGATATATTGAACGTACTAGGTATATTTTCCTACCGAAAATAACCATATCATTGCGATGTAGCTGTAATTTGGCATTCCGGGACCTTGTTCTGTGAAGTTAGGTCAATTCTTCTTATTTTCCGCTCAAGGTTGTAGTCAAATTTTCTAACCTGAGTACATGTAGTTTGAAATTTATTTTTTGCTTGGCAACAATTTACTATGGCGTAGTCCCCATATAAAATGTTCGATCGATTTTATGTATTTTAAATATCTACCTTATGGCGGAGGGCATAAAATGTTCGACCCAGGCGGACTTAACGACGTTTTTACATGTTAAATATTCTTTTTGTTATTTTTATATAAATATAGATTATGTTTTTTCTTTAAATTTTCCTTTTGTTTATTTATTTTTCTCTTTTCGCTTTTCTTTTCCAGAAATCTTAAAGACTCCGACAAGCAACCATTTATGGATGTGGCCGAGAAATTACGCAAAACCCATAAGCAGGATCATCCGGACTATAAATATCAGCCACGAAGGAAAAAAGGACGTACCCTCACGTCCAGTGCAGTGCAATGCAATACAGACCTAAAAACGGAAGCATCTGTTACGGCAATGATAAATGGTGCTACAACCATACACAACAAGAGCCATAGCTCGACAGGGGGAACAACACCATCAGAAACCAAATCAAATGGTCAGAACAGAAAACTGTCGACAACAGCCGGAGCAGCAGCATCAGCATCAACGGCCACAACCAACAGTCATTTGTCATCAAAAACCATGGCAACAGCTGGAAATCGTTTGAATGGCAACAAAGCCAACAGCAAACAAAGAAACCGTGAACAACCACCGCAACAACAACAACACCAGCATCAGCACAACCAGTCACCAATGTCAGTGAATGGCAAATCTACAACCCATTTTATTTCTGCAATGGATATTAATGAAACATTGAAGAATTCCTGTAAAAATGTGCCCTCCATGCTGACTCAAGGTCGTCTCTTGGGACCGGCACATGTTGCCGCTGATGAAAGTTCAGCGGAATTTATATTTAATCGTTATGATTATAGCAAATCGTTGGATTCACCTGGTTCCACGACTAGTTCAATGTTATCCTGTGCCACCTCGGCCAATGATTCACAGCCACTGACACCGCCAGCTACACCATATTGCAACGCTACACAACAACGTTTGACAGGACCTCTGCACAATCAGCCACGTCAAGCAACAAGAAATTTGTTGCAGCAACAGGTTAACGATGTTGTGGGTGGTGGTGGCAGTGCTGGTGGCGGTTTAAGTGAATACCAGCTACTTAACATTGAAGGACGTGAATTTATATCCTTGGATGATTATCCTTATAATTCCATGGGAGGGCCTTTAGCTAATAGTGGAGGTGGTGGTGTTGCTCCACTGGCAATAAATGTCGATATTCATGATGGTAGTCATCAATATTCCTCACCCTCCTCCTATGCTCTGCAATTTTATAGCAATCAACAACAGGAGCAAACAAACAACACCACCACCAACAACCATCTTCAACATAATTCAATGGAATTTCAAAATTATGGACAACTTGGTAGTTCTACAGGGTATACTTCGGTATATCGTCATACAAATTGTGCTTCATCTCCGTCGATGCACACCATTGAACCTTTAAATTATTTTAACATAACCACCCCACCACCACCAGCACCACTGACAGCCCAACACTCTCCTTTACGGACTTCATGCCCCTCGCCCTACTCAAATACCACTGCTCTCAATACGGGAATACCCAAGATGAATGGCCATCCCCAACATTATATGGCGCCATTCGCATCTGCAACAACGGATCTAACATCGGAAGTTGCTGCAGGCCACACTAATGAAGATGTTGAAACCAGCATCGAACAATACTTTATGGATCAAATAATGCCCATTGAGTCGGCGGCCACAGCCTCAAACATCAATGGCACAATGCATCAGGTCTCCCCCTCCTTAACCACCTCATCCCCAACATCATCTGCGAGTATTGTCACTGCAACATCTGGAATTTCTTTAAGCAATTCTACGAAATCTCTCATGTATGCGGCAAAAATGGCACACAACACATCCGACACACATGGGCTGGAGGAGTATACATCAGCTGCCAAAAAGTTATGTCTACCACCTACACCATCAACATCGTCAAGCAATTCGACCGCATCCTGTTCATCATCATCACTGTCGCCACATAAGTTTTCACCTACATCACCCACGACGACCACAGCCACTGCAGCAGATAATATGAGTTGTTATTACATGGCGGCACAGATGCACTCCACAACTACTACCGGGGGAGTCTTATCATCACCTATGGTGGTAGCAGAGGCGACAACAACGGCACTAACCACGGAGGCACATGACGGCCCAGCAATGGGACATCATGGTAATGAAAGGGATTTCCCCAATCTGTATGGCCACAATGGAAATATGCAACACCAACAACAGTCTCACACTTTGTCACACCATACACAAGAGCAACACCTACAACAACATCATCAGCATCATCCCCAGCAGCAACAACAGCATCATCACCAGCTACTGCAGTGGAACACTTCGTATAATGTATAAAAAACAAAAAACAGTAAACAATATTTACTTAGCCCTGTTGATGATGAAAGGATAAAAAAACAACAACATTATGACAGCTAATTGACAAGAATAATAGAATTTTGTTGTTTTTTTTTTTTTAACAATAGATAGTCAGACAGTATTGTATAAGCCTTTTTGATAAATTGAGTTGTGCTGTTGTCTTTGTATGCAATTTAAGTGATGGCTTTTAAAACACATTGTTTTAATTTTTTCTTAATTTTTATGTGGTATAACAATATTAAATATTTTTGTATTATTTTATTTTTTTGATATATATAAATAATTTAGTTGGAATAAAGTAAATAAATATAAAAATAAAATTGTTTCTTAAAATGTTATATTTATAGTCTGCTAGTTTAAGAATAGATTATAATAACAGACTTAGCAAAATATCTGTTTTAGACCCAAAGTGCTAATTTGAAGTCGATTTAGAAATTTACTCCAACCCATCTTGATGCAAACTTTGTACATCGCAAGAAGAAGGGAACTAACAA
Organism: Musca vetustissima; assembly: GCF_032173495.1. Taxonomy (NCBI): domain Eukaryota; kingdom Metazoa; phylum Arthropoda; class Insecta; order Diptera; family Muscidae; genus Musca; species Musca vetustissima. Next base: position 23,253 of record NW_026885087.1, on the reverse strand, counting down.
GATGATATTATATTCCATTCGTATAAATATTAATATTTAACAAGTGAAAGAAAGCGTTAAGTTCGGCCGGCCCGAACTTTGGTGGGGGGATTTCTCATAGGTATCCTGACAGTTGCTATAAATTAAAATATAGGGAACATACCAAAAAAAGGACCCATAGCGATAATTGTTACAATAGAGTGTTATAAGCCATAATGCACACGAAATACGAATTTCAGCAAATGTTTCTGGAAAATCTCAGAAGTTTAAAACGTGTACATATACATTTTTCGTATGCGTACGATTCTGGAGGCTATAGCAATATTGATTCCATCGTGTTGGATTTAGCGAATATTTGGGCTTATCGTTATGTGAGGGACTATGCTTAATAGAGGACCGATGTATCTCAATTTCGAACCTAATATTTTGGTTTTATATCTCAATGAATTTCTTTACACAATATATATATATATATATATAAATATATATATATATATATACTAGCGAAGTGTCCGCTACTTCGTATGCGGAAAGGGAATATAAAAAAATAACTAATATTCTATATGTGAACTAATATTCTAATTGTGAATACTGTGTAAGTTGCTGTACAATATTTCCGGATTTCACCATCTAACATCAAGTTTACTACCATTTAGTACTCTTCATATTTCCTTTCTTATTACACACTTCAGGACAACCTTCATATCTCAGCAATCAAACAGCTATACCCGTTCACCCAAAATGCAAATTGTACTAAATTTAGTGTCAATTAGTACGCATAAGTACAAATTTCCTAAACTACCTCAATCCTACAATTCAACAGTAAGTTTAATTCTCGATTTCAAGATTCCAGCTCTATATGTACACATATATCCATCTTGTACCAAATGTGATACTTTTCGTACCCATAACAACACTACTTTATTTTCAAAAATTCAGGAGTCCAGCCCTATCCGTTCACACAAAATCAAATTGTACCGAATTTAGTACCGTTTACTTCACTTAAGTATGCATTTATTCAAAATTACTCCCATATCCCAATGCTACATTTTAACTGAAATAATTATTCTAGATTTTAAAATTTTCCAGATCTTTCCTTTACCCAAAACTAAATTGTTCCAAATTCAGTGCATTTAGTGTTCTATTCGTACACATAAATTCGAATTTCCAAAGCGGTCTCCATAGATCAATCCTACACTTCAACAGTAATATAAAGTAATATATATGTGGTACCAAATTTAGAAGAAGAATTTCTAAATCTTCATCCAATACTCTAACAGTAGTTTTAATTCCTCGTAGGTCGAAATTGTACCAAATTTGGTACTTTTCGTGCTCATAAGTACGTATTTCCAAAACTACCTCAATCCTGCTTTCCAATAGTAGTCGTAGTTCAAATTTAAGAATTCCAGCTCATAGTTTCACCAAAATCCAAATTGTATTTGAATTTAGTACAATTTATTACTTTTCGTATACGTATGTACGATTTTCCATAACTTCTTCAGTTCTACACTTCAACAGTAATTTGAATCATAACTTTCGGTATCCCAGTCTTATCCGTTCACATAATCCCAATTGCATCATATTTAGTACCATTTATTACTTTTCGTACTTAAAGTTCGAATTTACAAAACTACCTCCCAATCTCACTACCTCAATTTTTAAAACTATTTCCATATGTCAATCCTGCACTCCAACAGTAATTTTTATTTCAAATTTGTGGATCTCATGCCTATCCGTTCACACAAATCCAAATTGTACCATATTCAGTATCATATAGTACCTTTTATACCCACGGATACGAATTTGGTAAACTAGCTCAATCCTACACTCAAACAGTCATTTTAATTCCCAATTTCCAGATTCACCTTAATCTAACTTGTACCAAATTTAGTACATTTCATACACATATGTACGAATTTCTTAAACCATTTCCATACATAAACACCACTTGTATTCCATACTGTATTCCATATAAAATTTCAAGATACCCGCCATATATGTTAAATATATATGCAATTAGAACTAAATTTTAGTAAAGTTTAGTACTTTTAGTATTTTCTTTCTAACTTCTTATACATCCCACCATGAGGACGACAATCAAAATATTTTAAATTAATGGGGGCTGCTAGGAAAAAACTCATATTATAATAGGACCTTGAACATAACAAGATGCTTCAAATTTACGAAATATCTAAAAGTGGTGCTAACTTTATATGGGGGCTATAATAAAACGCAGATCAATATTGATTTTTTTATACCCTTCACCACACTGTGGTACAGGGTTTATGTCTTTGTACATATGTTTGTAACAGGCAAAAGGAAACGCGATAGTCCCATGTTTCCTTTTGAGAATATGCATAGAATCACTTTTTAAGTCGATTTATGCATGTCCGTACGTCCGTCTGTCTGTCTGTCCATGTTAAATTGTAAACAAAGTACAGGCCGCATTTATTATCCGAATTAAAAAAACCTTACTTAAATTGGGAAAAATCGATTCAGATGTAGATATAGTTCCCATACATCCGATTTAATGTAAATGGTGTACCAAAGTCCCTATATATCTTGCGATTTGTACGAAATTTAGCACAGCATATTGAATTAGGTCTAGAATGATGTGTATTAGGTTTCCTGAAAATCGGTGCAGATTTAGATATAGCTCCCATATATATATATATATATATATTCCTCCGATTTAAGGTAAATGTTGTACCAAAGTCCCTTAATATCTTTCGATTTGCACGAAATTTGGCATAGCGTACTGAATTAGGTCTAGAATGATGTGTGTTATATTGCGTGAAAATCGGTTCAGATTTAGATATAGCTCCTATATATTTTTTTCTTCCGATTTTATGTAAATTGTGCCCTAAAGACCAAAAGTCTGTCCATGTTAAATTGTACATAAAGAACAGGGCTCATTTATGATCAGCATTTGTAAGTTTTTCGAATTGGATGAAATTTGGCACAGCTCATTTGTTTGGCCCAAGGACGAATCCTATTGAAATTGGGAAAAATCGGTTCAGATTCAGATATAGTTCCCATATATAGATTCGTGCGATTTTCAGTAAAGGGTGCACCAAAGCCCCAAAAATATCACCGATAGACACACAATTTTTCACAACGTACGGAAGTTACTATAACACAACGTGTGTCAAGTTTTTTCAAATCGGTTCATATTTGGATATAGCTCCCATGTATAGTTTCGTCCGATTTTTAGTAAATGGTGCACCAAAGCTCCAAAATAATAATTTACACAAACTAATGTGACTATAACCTACTGGGTGGAAAGTTTCGCTGAAATCGGTTCAGAGTTAGTTATAGCTCCCATATATAGTTTCGTCCGATTTTAAGTTAATGGTGCACCACAGCCCCAAAACATTGCCGATTATATAGTTTTATCCGATTTGGTACAAGGTACTGATATATATATATATATATATATATTCGACCGACTTCATGTTAATTGGGCTCTAAATAAGCTAATAATAATTTAGCATATATGTAGAATGACATGACTATGATTGATTTAAGTCCGTTCGCAGGGTCAATATTAATAATTTTGATTTGTGTTATTCTATGTTATTCCTTATATCCCATTTGCAACACCAAAAATACAAAAAGTACTCCTAGGATACTAGAAATGTCTGTGCAAATTTACAGAACTCTATCTTAAATATTAATATAATATCTCTATCGCGTGTTCAGCAGACGGACACAGAATTTTATTATTTTATTCTGATCAGATTTTCAGATCTCACAATTGATTAAGCTGGCTCTGAAAGGGTTATGCTTGATATTACGTTCTTTATCGTGAATTTAACAGATAGACGGTCATCTACCATAAGAAAATTTTAAAGTCAAACCAATAAATATTTATCTCAAATATACAAACTCGAAATACTATACTAAAGGCCTTTGCTTGCAGAATATACACATACGATGGTCAATAATGTCTTCCTGACCTGCAGTTGGACCATCAGCTTACGTACAACTACTAGCCCACAAAAACTTGGTATATTGTTCTTCCATTCTCATGGTGGCCCGTCAAAATTCTTCAGCTCGTATATTTGGACTCTCTTCAGATCTCTTAAGCTCAATTTGATTCCTCTACTAGGCAATTATTCAGATATTGAACAAAGACTCTATTCAGCTCGTCTATTACGACTCCATTCAAACCGCCTCCCCATTTAGATTCTTCACATTATCTATGTATTTTATTATGGCCTTAAATTTGTTTTCATTGCGTTCGCATTGCTGCAACACATTTATTTTATTTCTATGAGTTTGAATTCAAAATTTAATTTATTCCCATTATTATATTCTATGCGCTCCATGGCTTCGGGGTGCTTTTAAATTCATGTTTCTTTTTTTTTCTTATTGATACAAATAAGTATATGACTATACAAAGAGACAGAATTATATTTTTCTTTAACTACGTGGCGTTTCTTTCATTCATTCCTATTTAGCATTGCGTTTTTATTGTGCACTTAAAAAAAGTTGTTAGCTTTAAATGATACAATAAAAAATGAAAACGTGGCTGGAAAAATAAATACACCAATTGAAAGTACGAATATATATACAAATGTATGCTAATATTCCTGAGATTCTAGGGTGACATTGAAAGAACAAATTTCGCATAAAAGTCTCAGTCAACGGAAATTATGGTGGCTTATGTTCGCTTTTTCTGTAAACCAAAAGGAAATTGTGAGTATTTGTTTTCGTATTTCTAAGAAGAAGTTTGTTACGGATGCTCGTTGCAATCTTTTTATGAATTGCCTCAGGTGTATAATTTCGAAGTTTTTTTATTGCTGAAATGACCTTGAAATTGGGAGTGAGCTTTGAAGAAAATGAACACAGTATTCAATACAGCTTAACCTAAGTTTGTCTGTAAAAACTGACTTCAGCTTGTTTATAAAGACTTACATTAGCTCATCTAGGAAAGATTCCCCTTAGATTCATAGATAGACTCCCCTCAGCCCGTTTATGAAAGAATCTCTTCAACGCGTCTGTGAAATACTCTCTACTGTTTATGAAGGACTTCCTTCAGCTCGTCTATGAAAGACTCCCGTCAGCTCGTCTATGAAAGACTCCCGTCAGCTCGTGTATGAAAGACTCCCTGCTTCAGCTCGTCTATGAAAGACTCCCTGCTTCAGCTCGTCTATGAAAGACTCCCTGCTTCAGCTCGTCTATGAAAGACTCCCTGCTTCAGCTCGTCTATGAAAGACTCCCTGCTTCAGCTCGTCTATGAAAGACTCCCTGCTTCAGCTCGTCTATGAAAGACTTCCTGCTTCAGCTCGTCTATGAAAGACTTCCTGCTTCAGCTCTTCTATGAAAGACTCCCTGCTTCAGTTCGTCTATGAAAGACTCCCTGCTTCAGTTCGTCTATGAAAAACTCCCTGCTTCAGCTCGTCTATGAAAGACTCCCTGCTTCAGTTCGTCTATGAAAGACTCCCTGCTTCAGTTCGTCTATGTCTGCTTCAGCTCGTCTAAAAGACTCCCTGCTTCAGCTCGTCTATGAAAGACTCCCTGCTTCAGCTCGTCTATGAAAGACTCCCTGCTTCAGCTCGTCTATGAAAGACTCCCTGCTTCAGCTCGTCTATGAAAGACTTCTTCAGCTCGACTATGAAAGACTCCCTGCTTCAGCTCGTCTATGAAAGACTCCCTGCTTAAGCTCGTCTATGAAAGACTCCCTGCTTCAGCTCGTCTATGAAAGACTTCCTGCTTCAAGTCGTCTATAAAAGACTCCCTTCAGCTCGTCTATAGTAGACTCCCTTCAGCCCGTCTATGAAAGGCTCCCTGCTTCAGATCGTCTATGAAAGCCTCCCTGCTTCAGTTCGTCTATGAAAGACTCCCTGCTTCAGCTCGTCTATGAAAGACTCCCTGCTTCAGCTCGTCTATGAAAGACTCCCTGCTTCAGCTCGTCTATGAAAGACTCCCTGCTTCAGCTCGTCTATGAAAGACTCCCTGCTTCAGCTCGTCTATGAAAGACTCCCTGCTTCAGCTCGTCTATGAAAGGCTCCCTGCTTCAGCTCGTCTATGAAAGACTCCCTGCTTCAGCTCGTCTATGAAAGACTCCCTGCTTCAGCTCGTCTATGAAAGACTCCCTGCTTCAGCTCGTCTATGAATGACTCCCTGCTTCAGCTCGTCTATGAAAGACTCCCTGCTTCAGATCGTCTATGAAAGACTCCCTGCTTCAGCTCGTCTATGAAAGCCTCCCTGCTTCAGCTCCCTGCTTCAGCTCGTCTATGAAAGACTCCCTGCTTCTGCTCGTCTATGATAGACTCCCTGCTTCAGCTCGTCTATGCTCCCTGCTTCAGCTCGTCTATGAAAGACTCCCTGCTTCAGCTTGTCTGTGAAAGACTCCCTGCTTCAGCTCGTCTATGAAAGGCTCCCTGCTTCAGCTCGTCTATGAAAGACTCCCTGCTTCAGCTCGTCTATGAAAGACTCCCTGCTTCAGCTCGTCTATGAAAGACTCCCTGCTTCAGCTCGTCTATGAAAGACTCCCTGCTTCAGCTCGTCTATGAATGACTCCCTGCTTCAGCTCGTCTATGAAAGACTCCCTGCTTCAGATCGTCTATGAAAGACTCCCTGCTTCAGCTCGTCTATGAAAGCCTCCCTGCTTCAGCTCGTCTATGAAAGACTCCCTGCTTCAGCTCGTCTATGAAAGACTCCCTGCTTCAGCTCGTCTATGAAAGACTCCCTGCTTCAGCTTGTCTATGAAAGACTCCCTGCTTCAGCTCGTCTATGAAAGACTCCCTGCTTCAGCTCGTCTATGAAAGACTCCCTGCTTCAGCTCGTCTATGAAAGACTCCCTGCTTCAGCTCGTCTATGAAAGACTCCCTGCTTCAGCTCGTCTATGAAAGACTCCCTGCTTCAGCTCGTCTATGAATGACTCCCTGCTTCAGCTCGTCTATGAAAGACTCCCTGCTTCAGATCGTCTATGAAAGACTCCCTGCTTCAGCTCGTCTATGAAAGCCTCCCTGCTTCAGCTCGTCTATGAAAGACTCCCTGATTCTGCTCGTCTATGAAAGGCTCCCTGCTTCAGCTCGTCTATGAAAGACTCCCTGCTTCAGCTTGTCTGTGAAAGACTCCCTGCTTCAGCTCGTCTATGAAAGACTCCCTGCTCGTCTATGAAAGGCTCCTTTCAGCAGTCTATGAAAGGCTACCTTCAGCTCGTCTGTAAAAGCCTCCCCTTTGCTCGCCTATTAAGGACTCCCTTCGTATAGTCTACTAAAGACTCCATTCAGCACGTCTATGAAAACTCTCTTCAGCACGTCTATGAAAACTCTCTTCAGCTCGTCTATGAAGACTCTCTTCAGCTCGTCTATGAAGACTCTCTTCAGATTGTCTATAAAAGCATCCCCTCTGCTCGCCCATTAAGGACTCCCTTCATATAGTCTATTAAAGACTCCCTTCCCTTATGTATCCCTGACCACCAATTTGCATGCAAAGATTTTGGGTTCGCTCTCTCTATGTAACCAATATCTATCTTTGATCAGCTGGTTCACTTTAAATAATGTCAAGTCGCATGTCCTCGCCATACTATCTGTCACGGAATTCATTTTAGGTCATATTGCCATGAGCATAAGGTAAAACCCTTAACAATTTTTTATGTTGTCAATTTATTTGCTTTAACATTGTTTCAGCCTTTACCCCGTCTTTGACCCATTTGTCCTGTCATCCTTGATATGATTTTCCGATAACACAACAACAACAAAATACTTCCATAATTCATTTACACTGAATTTAAATTGAATTTGTTTCATTTGCATTTCATTTAAAGCCAATGCGGATGTTGGCTCAAAAAATGAACTTTTCTTCCTTTTCCAACACAGCAGGACTAACAGCCACAGAATGCAATAAAAAAGTTTATTTGGTTTTTTATTTAACTCAATTTTAGATGTTTCGGTTTTTAAAGCAATTTGCTATTTGTTTGTCGTTGTTGTTTCATTTTCTGTACATTTTGTATTCCTGTGACACTGATAAAATATGCTTCAGTTCAGGTTTTTTCTTTTCTGGCATCTTTCATTGAGCAAGTGTTAACATGGGTTGGATATATGGGCGGGGTTATTACAATCAGTACCATTACCATCAGCAACACCTTAAATATTCATCAGCTCGTGTCTGTCACTGGCTAACAATTTCGTTAGGATTTCATGCTGCTGATGATGATGTCGTTGTTGTCTCCGTCGGAATTGAATCCAATATGATTTTTTGTTCTTTGAGAGTTCAAAGTGTCATCAAAAGTGATAACAAAAAAATTTGTCTCCTTGTTCGATTGGTAGCCAACAAAACAAAAAATCACTTTGCTTGCCTGCTTCATGGTTTGAAAGACATGTCGTGCTATCCATTTGGGACCATTATTGTTAGGAAAGAAAATAAATTATCTCCTAAATTGGATTTCTTCACCTTACATAAATTATTGGACTGTTTTGTGAAGAGGAATGTTCTTGTATTGTAGAATGTTGTATTTTTCTTGTGAAAGTGGGAGAGGAAAATTTTGCCTACATTAGAGAGCAGGGAGATTTATAGATGAACTGAAGAATCAACTCTTTGAATAAAACTGAATGGAGTCTTGTATAGACGAGCTGAACGGTGTCCTTCAAAACGAATTGAAGGGAGTCTTTAAAGGCGAGGGGAAAGGAGTCTCTATAGATGTGACGACGTTAGTCTTTAGAGACAAGTTGAATACGGTCTTTATGGACGAGTAGAATGGAATTTCTATAGAAGAGTTAAAGGGAGTCTTTCGTAGACGAGCTGAAGGGAGTTTTTATAGGCAAGCTCAAGGGAGTTTAGGAGTAGAGGAGCTGAAGGGTATCTTTATAGACGAGTGAGTCTTTCATAGGCGGGCTGAAGAGGGCTCCAGGGAGTCTTTCATAGGTGAAGGGAATTATTCATAGACGAACTAAAAGTAGTCGTTCAAAAGGAGTGATTCATAGACGGGCTACAGGGAGATCTTCATAAATGAATTGACGGACGATCCAAAATATTTATCTAAAGAAAGTCTTCAAGGATGAGCTGAAGTGATTCTCTATAGACGAACTAAATCCTTTATAAATGATCTCATTGATTGAGATTAAGGAAATATTTTTAGTCTATCTTTAGACTTTTATACGAGAGGAAGAGGACTTTATATGACATATAAAAATTATTGAAGAAAAAAGATAATTATGAAGATGTTAACTGGGATCTTGAAACCCAATGATGTTTTCATTATTTAAACTATTTTTAGTCGGGACTATTAGTCCAATTTTGTTGCATGGAGTTTGTAACAGGCAAAAGAAAACGAGATAGACACATGGTTCACTATTTAAGTCGATTTATGCGTGTCCGTCTGTCTGTCCGTGTTAAATTGTAAACAAAGTACTGGTCGCATTTTTGATTCGAATTGGATGAAATTTGGCACAGCTCATTTATTTTGCCCAAGGACGAACCCTATTGAAATTGGGAAAAATCGGTTCAGATTTAGATTTAGCTCCCATATATATTTTCGTCCGATTATAGGTAAATCGTGCACCAAAGTCCCTATATCCTTCGATTTGCACCAAATTCGGCATAGCGTAATGAATTAGGTCTAGAATGATGTGTGTCAAGTTTCCTGAAAATCGGTCCAGATTTAGATATAACTCCCATATATACTTTCGTCCGAATTAATGTAAATGGTGTACCAAATTCCTTATATATTTTTCGATTTGCACCAAATTTAGCATAGCGAAATGGATAAGGTCTGGAATGACGAGTGCTAAGTTTCGGGAAAATCGGTCCAGATTTAGGTATAGCTTCCATCTATACTTTCGTCCGATTTAATGTAAATGGTAAACCAAAGTCCCTATATAACTTTCGATTTGCACGAAATTTGGTACAGCGCACTGAATTAGGTCTAGAATGATGTGTGTTAAGTTTCCTGAAAATCGGTCCAGATTTAGATATAGCTCCCATATATATTTTCGTCCGATTTAATGTAAATGGTAAACCAAAGTCCTTATATATCTTTCGATTTGCACGACATTTAGTTATTTTACTAATACTGAATTTACTATTAAAATAACGTGTGGCAATTTTGGTTGAAATCGGTTTAGATTTATATATAGCTCCTATATAGTTTCGTCAGATTGCAAGTAAAAGGTGCACCATAGACCCAAAAGTTACTCCGTTTGCTACAAATTTTTACACAATGTACTGAATTTATTGTAAGAATCGGTTCAGATTTAGATATAGCTCCCATATACAGTTTCGTCCGATTTTAAGTAAATGGTTCACCAAAGACCCAAAGGTAGGCCGATTGACACAACATTTTGCACAACGTACTGACGTTAAAATAACTTAGCGTGTGAAAGGTTTTGTAATCGGTTCCTATATATATTTTCTCCCGATTTTAATTACATGATGCACCAAAAACTCAAAATGTGGCCGATATGCACAAAACATACTGAAATTAGTATAACTTAACCAGAAAATTCGACGTCTGTTCGGATTCATCTGTTGAATATACCCAATTTAATTAAAAACTTATGTTTAAAATAATTTCCTTCTAAATAACTTTTATTTATTATTATTATTTCCATAATAATGTGCTACTTACAACAACAATAATTCAAAACCAATGTCAACGAAAAAAAAAATACTAGTATTAAAGAAAACGTACACACACACAAATTTCTTATACGTCTATTGAAAATACACTGCGGCGTATGATGAACTTTATATGTCTACGTTTTCCCCGAGGTTCGCCGAAGTATTGTCTATTAGTTTGGGTTTTTCTAAAGAATTGTTATAGAGAGCAAATAAATGAATTCAATTTGTCTGTGACTATCTGAATCAATTTGTCGGGAGGACACACTTTAAAAGTCATGCATTTGTCATTTTTATTTTGGAAAAATGAAAAAAACATCTTCTTCTTTTTTCTCTTGCCTACTTCAGGATATTATTGTTAACAAATCGTATTCCATATAATTCCAGATTGACATGGGCAACGCAACAATGGTGCTTAAATAATTTTCCACTTCATTGCTAATAAATTGCAGTGAGGACGGCAACGGTTTGACCCTAAATCTTCTTATAAAATGTCTTTTTTGAAGGTTAGACAGAATGTTAAGCTTCTTCTTTTTACTATTTTTACTTTTTCTTCATTCAAGTATCACATATGTATGCACATATCTAACATTTTATGTACACTTTATAACAACTATAACAAAAACTAAAAACCAACTTTATCTTTTGTAAAACGGGCGTTAATCATTTTGCTAAATGACTTAATTTATCCTCAGACATAGCTATGTATGTATTCACATTTGTGTGAACACAAAGTATGTACAAACAACTAATTTATCTTAGAACAGTCAGAGCAACAACAACGCAACCCCAAATCAAAAATGTGGCATAATTTGGTGCCTCCTGTATCCACAACTTTTTCTCAAGGTTATATAGATGTGAGTCTACCTGACATTGGTTGCGGTCTAATGTAATTGAGAAATATAGGTGTGTGGGTTTCACATAGACGTATCTTGCTGTGTGTATGTAGTTTCATATGAATTAGGATAAATTATCTAAAATGTTTATTGTTATTGCCACACATCAATAAACTTGATGATAAACATTTATAATTTGACTACAAATTATCTCTTAAAATGGTGGGTAATGATGAGGTTGTATGTGGTAGAAAAAAACATGTTTAGCAGATACAAAAAAAAAAAAAAAAATATTCTTCAAAAATTCCACATCTATATAGCCTTCAAAATATTCTTTAGAAAATCCACACCCATATATCCTTTGGAAAAACATTCATTAAAATATTACTTAGCTGGCTTATGACAGAATGGTTGTACCATAAGCCGAGCTTAAAACAGATTTCCAAGCGCGTCGTCTTGGGCGCTTCTCATCCAATTTCAAAGACCATTTTTCTAGATGTTGTCTTCTACTTGATCTTTCCATCGGATTTGTGGCCTTCCCCTTCTGTGTGAAAAATCACTTGGCTCGCTTTTATATGTATTTTAAGCTGGGGTATCTTCATCCATTCTCACAACATGACCTAGCCAATGTAGTCGCTGCAGCTCGATACGTCTGACTATGTCGATGTCAGAGAATAGATGGTATAGATCATGGTTCATTCGACGGTGGTATTCACCGTCGACGCAGATCGGGTCATAGATCTTCCGGAGAATTTTCTTCTCTCAAACACTCCACGAGCTGTCTCATCTGCTTGCGCAAGTACCCATGTTTCAGATCCATACAACAGAACGGATAATATCAGTGTCTTGTAGAGTATGCGTTTGGTCTGGCGAGAGGTGACCTTGCTTTTGAGTTGTTTACTCAGACCATAGTAGCATCACTATTCCACTCCGGATTTCACAGCTGATGTTATTAGTTTTGTTTATGGCGGTACCGAGATAGTAAAATCTATCAATACCTCGAAGTTGTAGTTTTCAAGTTCCACAGTTAGTCCGAGTCTACTGGACGTCTTGCGCGTTGATACCATCAGTTTGGTCTTTTCGCCATTTATTGCCAGTCCCACTTCGGCAGACTCCTTCTGCTGCTGTTACCGCTCGCAATGTTCGACCCATTATGTCGATGTTGTCGTCGTAGGCGAGTAACATATGCTGTTTGGTGTACAGAGTGCCATTTATGTTCACATTTGCATGTAGTATGACTTTTTCCAGCAGGATATTAAAAAGATTACACGACTTGTCTGAATCCTTTCCAATTTTAACTGCTGACCTTGTGCAACTTAAAGTTATCATGTATAGCCGTATTAATTTTGCAGGAATGCCAAAAGCAGACGTGGCTTTAAACACCGCTGAACGGATAGGGCTGTCGAATGCGGCTTTATAGTCGACGAATAGGTGGAATGTGTCGATATGTTTTTCGTGGGTCTTTTCCATGATCTGGCGCAGAGTGAAAATCTGATCAATGGTGGATTTGCCAGGCCTGAAGCAGAATTGGTATGGTCCAATAATGTCATTGACCATTAGCTTCAATCGTTGACACAGCACGCTGGATAGGACCTTATATGCGATGGGAAGGATACTTATTTGCCACATATCGTCTTCTTCGTGCACGGGACACAGTCCCCTTCTTCGCACACGGGGCACAGGATGCCGAGGTTCCAATCATTGGGCATGCATTCCTCTAGCCAAATTGTACTAATCAGTTTGTACATGTTCCTGACCAGCATCTGACCACCAGTCTTGAATAGTTCGGCTGGTAACCTATCGGCACCTGCTGCGTTATTATTCTTCGGCCGATTGATTGCTATTCTGACCTCAATTTGTTATCTCTTATTGGGGTATCTTATTCACCGCCCCTATTGGTTACCAGAAGTTTTGCAAAATGAATCTTTAAAAAATCCACGCCTGTATAGCTTTTAAAAAATGAATCTTTAAAAAATCCACGCCTGTATAGCTTTTAAAAAATTAATCTTTAAAAAATCCACGCCTGTATAGCTTTTAAAAAATGAATCTTTAAAAAATCCACGCCTATATAGCCTTTGGAAAATAAATCTTTAAAAAATCCATTTAATATAGTTAAATGCTGCATAATGAAAAATCGCCCACGATAATTAAACGTTAAAAAAAGTCACACCAGCCGAATTTCCTAAGAATAACTCAGTATCTCCTAAATTAGAAACACAAACGTTTGCACTCCTCCATGCCACCACTTTCCGCTAGCAAGTCAAGTTACTGACTGACTAGTCAGCTAATATTTATTAATGATCCATGGTCCTAATTAAATATTTATATTAGCACTCTACCATTTAAATGATTTTAAAAAGGAAAATTAAAAATGGTCTTAGACTTTATAATAATACCAATATTTGTAACAATCATCTGCAGTGGAACTTTTATGAAGACATAAATGGGAGCACACAGGTATGAGGTGTAGTTGAGGGTGGTGTGAGGAAGGTGATGCTGGAAATGAAACGCCCCCATTAGTCTTTTGTTAAAGATTTCCACATTCTCTTTATTACTTGGAACCAATTTATCTTAATTTATTTACATGTGTGAAGCATATACCTGACACAGCGTGCCAGAGCTTTGTCAATTTGTTAAAGGACTGCTTGCTTGTGTGAGCGGGAGACTGAACAGTGAAACGAATCAAAGGTGAGTTGGTGTGATTTGTAAATCCATTCCTAACATGGGAAATAATAAGTCTTATTGCATAGGTTATGTAGAGAAAGGTTCCACTGTTCATTATAGAGGCATGGTTTCTTTCCATGAATCTACAAACTGAGCATCGTAAATGTGTTTTAATTTTCGTACCATTATTTTGTTTTAAAATGCCAACAATTTTCTTTTTTTGCAGACGGTGAATTACTGTTGAGTGAATGAATTGTGAGTTGTTTTTCTTTTTTATTTTTAATTTAAATGTCAATGTATCCATTATAACATCCATTAACGTTTTTGTTATCATGGAACTGAAATTGTATATCATGAATTTTATTGAAATGTTTGTTATATTTTTGTTTTTTGAAATTCATTAAGAAACAACAACATGTTTTCAAACATTTATTATGATTTTTATACCCTCCACCATAGTATGGAGGGTATATTAGTTTTGTTTTTCCGTTTGTAACGCATCGAAATAATCATTTCCGACCCTATAAAGTATATATATTCTTGATCAGCGTAAAATTCTATGACGATCTAAGCATGTCCGTCTGTTGTAATCACTCTAGCGTCTAAACGAATTGAGACAGAACGCCAAAATTTTGCATCTTTTGTCTGCAGGCAGGTCAAGTTCGAAGATGGGCTATATCGGTCCACGTTTAAGCATACCTCCCATATAAGGGTACCCCCAAATTTTCAGTATTTTGGGGTTCTTGAGCGCGTTTTTCAACCGAATTCGCTGAAATTGGGTACTTTGAGTTCTTATTGCGTAGTAAATCTCTCCACAAAAATTATAAGTATAGGTCAATTTTTTCGGATAGCCCCCATATAAGGGTACCCCCAAATTTTCAGTATTTTGGGGTTCTTGAGCGCGTTTTTCAACCGAATTCGCTGAAATTTGGTACTTTGAGTTCTTATTGCGTAGCAAATCTCCCCACAAAAAATTATAAGTATAGGTCAATTTTTTCGGATAGCCCCCATATAAGGGTACCCCCAATTTTCGGTATTTTGGGGTTCTTGAGCGCGTTTTTCAATCGAATTTGCTGCAATTTGGTATTTTGTAGTCGTATATGGTAACAAATCTCTCTACCAAAAATTTTGAATATTCACCCCCTTTTTGGGGTAGTCCCCATATAACTCCCTTTTTTACATTAAAATAGTTATCTGATTTGTTCCGCGTTTTGAGTTTGGTTCTAAGACTCTGTTGTAATCATTTCACCTGCGGAGGATAGCGAGATAAAAAATTAGAACGTAAGGTTCGACAATGAGCTATAGCCGCATGTAGACCTAGTCTCTGTGTGGAGGTTCCAGAAGGTGTGGACCGATTTTCCCCATCTTCGAATTTGAACTAAGTTTGGAGAAATAATAAGATGGGCAAAGTTTGGACGAAATCTAAATTTCCTGAAACGGATTTGGTCCAAAGAAACATGGGGTCTGGAACCACATTTAGGCACATTTTCACCGTGTTAAAATATATACACACTCATTAGCCATAATGCTGAGGGTAAAATTATCCATTATAAATACATTTTTGAAATTTGTATTAAGGTATACATAATCCGTTTTTAGAAATGTTGGTATAGGTCCACTGTTTGGTATGTTCCCTATATTTTCATGTCTAGTACCTGTCAGTATATCTATGGTGGAGGGTATCCAAAGTTCGGCCCGGTTGAACTTAACGCTTTTGCACTTGTTTTTTTTATATTAAACCAGTGAGGAAAGTTCAAAAGTCATACGGGCCGACTATATGATACCCTTCACCACTTTGGGTACATACAAGAGATGTTAATATCTACAATATCCTGTAGATAGAACAGACATATAATCTTTGGAGGACTGTTGAGATGGAATCGGGCGAAATTAAATGTGCTATATGGATAGATATTTGAAAAAATTTAAAACGAGTATGGAAAGTAGTAAAGTCGGACTGGGCCGACTATATGATACCCTTTACCACTCGAAGGAACATGTGCGTGAAAATAAATTCAAATTTGAAAAGCGAAGACACTCACCAGTTTGTGTGGTTGTGTCCAGTATGACAGTTTTGTTATACAATATAACAGATTTTTTTGACTGTAAATTTGAATTTAGAACAAATAAATTCAATAACCAATATAAAGAGAAAAAATTATTTGGCAAAGTTTTAACTAATTTAAACATTTACTTCACAGGTAAATTCATTGGTGGTGGATTTATTGTGGCAAGAACACTACTTTTAATCCGTGTGCACGCATCATCATTGGGCTCCTTCATAATATATTCATTTTTAATTGTATATAATGTATGCTATACTTTTATGTAATTTTGTATAATTTCATTTAATTTTTTTAAATATTACTGCAATGTAAATATGTCTTTGCTAATGCTTTTTGTCACTTGCATGTATTTTCTATTTCAAATATGTGAAAATTGTTTATGTTTTATTATAAATACAAACATTATAAAATAAAACTCTATATATTTTTATATTGCTTGTATGTGTATGTATTTTTGTAACTTTCACTTTCATTGTATATTCTTCATGGTTTATGTTTTATAATAAATAAAATTTATGATTTCACTAACCTAATTTTTAATTATTTGTAATGGTGATATTTAACCACAATTTGGATTCGCTTTGTATTTAAAAGGTACAAAATAAAAAAAAATATTGTTTTTGTTAACCTGTGATGTATTATTTTTCTTGACATATATACCAGGACTTTCCGAGAGATTGAGCAATTCAAATATCTATGACAAACACAATTATCAACTAGCCCTAAAATCTAAAAATAGTATCAATAGCCTATACAGCAAGACAAAATCGAAAATAAAAAAAGAAGACAAGTGCAATGTAGTATATAAGATAAAATGTAACGGGGACAAAACCAACTTATGCCAAAAGGTGTATGTTGGTACAACAAAAACCAAACTAAAGACAAGACTTTCTGGACATAAGTCGGATCAAAATGCAGACAAGACATTAGAACAAAAGACGGCTCTTGCAGCACATTGCACAATGACGGGGCATACGCCAAATTTCAAAGACGTAGATATTTTGACACAAGAAAACAATTATAAACGACGATTTACTTTAGAAATGCTTAATATAATAAATGTACCGCAAGAGAAGAGAATGAATTACAAGACTGACACGGACCACTGTGCACATATGTATAGAAATTTAGTTCATAAGCACAGACGAATTAAAGTTTAGTTTAGCATAGACGGTGTAACAAACCTGTAGCTTCTCTCATAACGTAATATTTGTGTTATATTATTCTGTGAAAACCTTATTAAATAATTGTATCTTTTAGTATTTCCCTGAAGATGACTGTCGAAGATAGTCGAAATATTGGAGAATAAAAAATAAAAAAGCAGAAAACAAAATACTGAATTTTATTTAACCTTAAGCCGAAACAAATCCAAACAAGAAAAATAAAAAAAAATATATTTAAAAGAGGATATATATATATAGTATAAGCACTATTTGAAGCTCGTAATTTAAAATGTACGGATACCTATATGAAATTTATTTCGGCAACATTGTATAGGCCATGGAAAGAGCTTCTAGACCCAGTTTTTACTTTGTTTCCAAATATGTTAGAATTTTAATTATTTTGAATATTCAAAAACCTATACGAAATTCGTTTCAGCCCACTGTGCGAAAATTGGACCTAATGCACACCTAGACTATGTACCATTGGATAGGCCATGGAAAGAGCTTCTAGACCCAGTTTTTACTTTGTTTCCAAATATGTTAGAATTTTAGTTATTTCCAATATAAGAAAACCCCTATGAAATTCGTTTCAGCCCACTGTGCGAAAATTGGACCTAATGCACCCCTAGACTATGTACCATTGGATAGGCCATGGAAAGAGCTTCTAGACCCAGTTTTTACTTTGTTTCCAAATATGTTAGAATTTTATGTTAGAATTTGTTATTTCCAATATAAGAAAACCCCTATGAAATTCGTTTCAGCCCACTGTGCGAAAATTGGACCTAATGCACCCCTAGACTATGTACCATTGGATAGGCCATGGAAAGAGCTTCTAGACCCAGTTTTTACTTTGTTTCCAAATATGTTAGAATTTTAGTTATTTTGAATATTCAAAAACCTATACGAAATTCGTTTCAGCCCACTGTGCGAAAATTGGACCTAATGCACACCTAGACTATGTACCATTGGATAGGCCATGGAAAGAGCTTCTAGACCCAGTTTTTACTTTGTTTCCAAATATGTTAGAATTTTAATTATTTTGAATATTCAAAAACCTATGAAATTCGTTTCAGCCCACTGTGCGAAAATTGGACCTAATGCACCCCTAGACTATGTACCATTGGATAGGCCATGGAAAGAGCTTCTGGACCCAGTTTTACTTTGTTTTTTAGTTATTTCCAATATAAGAAAACCCCAATGATATTCGTTTCAGCCCACTGTGCGAAAATTCGACCTAATGCACCCCTAGACTATGTACCATTGGATAGGCCATGGAAAGAGCTTCTAGACCCAGTTTTTATTTTGTTTCCAAATATGTTAGAATTTTAGTTATTTCCAATATAAGAAAACCCCTATGAAATTCGTTTCAGCCCACTGTGCGAAAATTCGACCTAATGCACCCCTAGACTATGTACCATTGGATAGGCCATGGAAAGAGCTTCTAGACCCAGTTTTTATTTTGTTTCCAAATATGTTAGAATTTTAGTTATTTCCAATATAAGAAAACCCCTATGAAATTCGTTTCAGCCCACTGTGCGAAAATTCGACCTAATGCACCCCTAGACTATGTACCATTGGATAGGCCATGGAAAGAGCTTCTAGACCCAGTTTTTACTTTGTTTCCAAATATGTTAGAATTTTAATTATTTTGAATATTCAAAAACCTATACGAAATTCGTTTCAGCCCACTGTGCGAAAATTCGACCTAATGCACCCCTAGACTATGTACCATGCACCCCTAGACTATGTACCATTGGATAGGCCATGGAAAGAGCTTCTAGACCCAGTTTTTATTTTGTTTCCAAATATGTTAGAATTTTAGTTATTTCCAATATAAGAAAACCCCTATGAAATTCGTTTCAGCCCACTGTGCGAAAATTCGACCTAATGCACCCCTAGACTATGTACCATTGGATAGGCCATGGAAAGAGCTTCTAGACCCAGTTTTTATTTTGTTTCCAAATATGTTAGAATTTTAGTTATTTCCAATATAAGAAAACCCCTTTTCGTTTCAGCCCACTGTGCGAAAATTCATAATGCACCCCTAAATGTACCATTGGATAGGCCATGGAAAGAGCTTCTAGAAATTCGTTTCAGCCCACTGTGCGAAAATTCGACCTAATGCACCCCTAGACTATGTACCATTGGATAGGCCATGGAAAGAGCTTCTAGACCCAGTTTTTATTTTGTTTCCAAATATGTTAGAATTTTAGTTATTTCCAATATAAGAAAACCCCTATGAAATTCGTTTCAGCCCACTGTGCGAAAATTGGACCTAATGCACCCCTAGACTATGTACCATTGGATAGGCCATGGAAAGAGCTTCTAGACCCAGTTTTTACTTTGTTTCCAAATATGTTAGAATTTTAATTATTTTGAATATTCAAAAACCTATACGAAATTCGTTTCAGCCCACTGTGCGAAAATTCGACCTAATGCACCCCTAGACTATGTACCATTGGATAGGCCATGGAAAGAGCTTCTAGACCCAGTTTTTATTTTGTTTCCAAATATGTTAGAATTTTAGTTATTTCCAATATAAGAAAACCCCTATGAAATTCGTTTCAGCCCACTGTGCGAAAATTCGACCTAATGCACCCCTAGACTATGTACCATTGGATAGGCCATGGAAAGAGCTTCTAGACCCAGTTTTTATTTTGTTTCCAAATATGTTAGAATTTTAGTTATTTCCAATATAAGAAAACCCCTATGAAATTCGTTTCAGCCCACTGTGCGAAAATTCGACCTAATGCACCCCTAGACTATGTACCATTGGATAGGCCATGGAAAGAGCTTCTAGACCCAGTTTTTATTTTGTTTCCAAATATGTTAGAATTTTAATTATTTTGAATATTCAAAAACCTATGAAATTCGTTTCAGCCCACTGTGCGAAAATTCGACCTAATGCACCCCTAGACTATGTACCATTGGATAGGCCATGGAAAGAGCTTCTAGACCCAGTTTTTATTTTGTTTCCAAATATGTTAGAATTTTAGTTATTTCCAATATAAGAAAACCCCTATGAAATTCGTTTCAGCCCACTGTGCGAAAATTGGACCTAATGCACCCCTAGACTATGTACCATTGGATAGGCCATGGAAAGAGCTTCTAGACCCAGTTTTTACTTTGTTTCCAAATATGTTAGAATTTTAATTATTTTGAATATTCAAAAACCTATACGAAATTCGTTTCAGCCCACTGTGCGAAAATTCGACCTAATGCACCCCTAGACTATGTACCATTGGATAGGCCATGGAAAGAGCTTCTAGACCCAGTTTTTATTTTGTTTCCAAATATGTTAGAATTTTAGTTATTTCCAATATAAGAAAACCCCTATGAAATTCGTTTCAGCCCACTGTGCGAAAATTCGACCTAATGCACCCCTAGACTATGTACCATTGGATAGGCCATGGAAAGAGCTTCTAGACCCAGTTTTTATTTTGTTTCCAAATATGTTAGAATTTTAGTTATTTCCAATATAAGAAAACCCCTATGAAATTCGTTTCAGCCCACTGTGCGAAAATTCGACCTAATGCACCCCTAGACTATGTACCATTGGATAGGCCATGGAAAGAGCTTCTAGACCCAGTTTTTATTTTGTTTCCAAATATGTTAGAATTTTAGTTATTTCCAATATAAGAAAACCCCTATGAAATTCGTTTCAGCCCACTGTGCGAAAATTCGACCTAATGCACCCCTAGACTATGTACCATTGGATAGGCCATGGAAAGAGCTTCTAGACCCAGTTTTTATTTTGTTTCCAAATATGTTAGAATTTTAGTTATTTCCAATATAAGAAAACCCCTATGAAATTCGTTTCAGCCCACTGTGCGAAAATTCGACCTAATGCACCCCTAGACTATGTACCATTGGATAGGCCATGGAAAGAGCTTCTAGACCCAGTTTTTATTTTGTTTCCAAATATGTTAGAATTTTAATTATTTTGAATATTCAAAAACCTATACGAAATTCGTTTCAGCCCACTGTGCGAAAATTCGACCTAATGCACCCCTAGACTATGTACCATTGGATAGGCCATGGAAAGAGCTTCTAGACCCAGTTTTTATTTTGTTTCCAAATATGTTAGAATTTTAGTTATTTCCAATATAAGAAAACCCCTATGAAATTCGTTTCAGCCCACTGTGCGAAAATTGGACCTAATGCACCCCTAGACTATGTACCATTGGATAGGCCATGGAAAGAGCTTCTAGACCCAGTTTTTATTTTGTTTCCAAATATGTTAGAATTTTATTTATTTCCAATATAAGAAAACCCCTATGAAATTCGTTTCAGCCCACTGTGCGAAAATTTTTAGTTATTTCCAATATTAGACCTAATGCACCCCTAGACTATGTACCATTGGATAGGCCATGGAAAGAGCTTCTAGACCCAGTTTTTATTTTGTTTCCAAATATGTTAGAATTTTAGTTATTTCCAATATAAGAAAACCCCTATGAAATTCGTTTCAGCCCACTGTGCGAAAATTCGACCTAATGCACCCCTAGACTATGTACCATTGGATAGGCCATGGAAAGAGCTTCTAGACCCAGTTTTTATTTTGTTTCCAAATATGTTAGAATTTTAGTTATTTAGAATATTCAAAAACCCCTAAAATTCGTTTCAGCCCACTGTGCGAAAATTCAGACCTAATGCACCCCTAGACTATGTACCATTGGATAGGCCACTGTGCGAAAATTCGCTTGCACCCCTAGACTAGGCCATGGAAAGAGCTTCTACCCAGTTTTTACTTTGTTTCCAAATATGTTAGAATTTTAATTATTTTGAATTTCAAAAACCTATGAAATTCGTTTCAGCCCACTGTGCGAAAATTCGACCTAATGCACCCCTAGACTATGTACCATTGGATAGGCCATGGAATGTTAGAATTTTAATTATTTTGAATATTCAAAAACCTATGAAATTCGTTTCAGCCCACTGTGCGAAAATTCGACCTAATGCACCCCTAGACGCATTTTGTTTCCAAATATGTGGGCTGAAACGAAAATTCGAATATGTACCATTGGATAGGCCATGGAAAGAGCTTCTAGACCCAGTTTTTACTTTGTTTCCAAATATGTTAGAATTTTAGTTATTTCCAATATAAGAAAACCCCTATGAAATTTTTTCGCACAGTGGGCTGAAACGAATTTCATAGGGGTTTTCTTATATTGGAAATAACTAAAATTCTAACATATTTGGAAACAAAATAAAAACTGGGTCTAGAAGCTCTTTCCATGGCCTATCCAATGGTACATAGTCTAGGGGTGCATTAGGTCGAATTTTCGCACAGTGGGCTGAAACGAATTTCATAGGTTTTTGATATTGGAAATAACTAAAATTCTAACATATTTGGAAACAAAATAAAAACTGGGTCTAGAAGCTCTTTCCATGGCCTATCCAATGGTACATAGTCTAGGGGTGCATTAGGTCGAATTTTCGCACAGTGGGCTGAAACGAATTTCATAGGGGTTTTCTTATATTGGAAATAACTAAAATTCTAACATATTTGGAAACAAAATAAAAACTGGGTCTAGAAGCTCTTTCCATGGCCTATCCAATGGTACATAGTCTAGGGGTGCATTAGGTCGAATTTTCGCACAGTGGGCTGAAACGAATTTCATAGGTTTTTGAATATTCAAAATAATTAAAATTCTAACATATTTGGAAACAAAATAAAAACTGGGTCTAGAAGCTCTTTCCATGGCCTATCCAATGGTACATAGTCTAGGGGTGCATTAGGTCGAATTTTCGCACAGTGGGCTGAAACGAATTTCATAGGGGTTTTCTTATATTGGAAATAACTAAAATTCTAACATATTTGGAAACAAAATAAAAACTGGGTCTAGAAGCTCTTTCCATGGCCTATCCAATGGTACATAGTCTAGGGGTGCATTAGGTCGAATTTTCGCACAGTGGGCTGAAACGAATTTCATAGGGGTTTTCTTATATTGGAAATAACTAAAATTCTAACATATT